>NC_047673.1:53715665-53890665 GCF_011762505.2 Arvicanthis niloticus
TTTTTGAATTTATTGTTTAAATTTTTTGTTAGTTTGTTAGCATAAATCATCAGGACCATTGTAATTTAAATGATCACAAAGAAGCATCCTGTTCCCTTATGTATAGACATACAATTGATAAAGATAACAGTTGTGTATGGTTTCCTTACAATCAAATAGTTAATTAATAAAAATTAATATATTCTCTACAGGCCACATGCATGACATGCCATCTCTTTTCTTAACTTCATCATCTGCTTGTTCGGTTGGCTGAATGAAAAGATACACACAGCCCAACAATACCAGTAAGCTGAAGAAAGAAAAGCTTCCAGGTACCTGCCAGCCAAGCACCATTCACCCCTAAGCATTTGCTATTGTGCTCTATGGCTTGCACAAACTCTGGCAAGCAAAGCCTAATGTCCAGGCCTTTTCAAGTGTTTACATTGGTTTTAACACTTGAGATCACAAGGGTTTTCTGCTGCTTTTATGAATACTGCTGAGAGCAAAGAACATGAAATGCTGAGGTCAGCAGTGTGGAGCACAGCCAACTTCAACTCTACTCTCACCTCTGTTTTAAGTGTTTTGTTATTTTCCATCTTACTCCTCTGAGTTGGGGAACCTGAAGAGAGAGACTTCCTTCTCCATCAGTGAAGCTTCTTCTATATACAAGCTCTGTAAGCTGAGGACTCTATTTTTTGTAAATATTTGACTTTTCTCTATTCTTAAATCAAATATGATCATTTTGATGATTTTAATTTTTTTTTAGAAATCTAATCTTCATACCACTTATTTTGTCTAAATGTTCTGACTTATAAATATTTATGTGCATGTACGGTGTTTTAAAATGTTTATGTTTGCCCTACTCTCTCCAGTTTTTCAGGTTCTAACTCATTAGACTGAAGTGGAAATTTTTGATTTCTTTGGAGACTCGGTTGTGTCATGTGATGTTTTTCTGGAAACTGTCTTATGATATTTTGTTGAGGCAGACACTTGGGAGGATGCTCTGTTGAAAAGACAAGTGGTGTTCTTCTGGAAGCTGCCTGAAAAGGGGCATGTGATGTTTTGCTAGAGTGGATGTTTGAGAGGACCTGTGATATTTGGAAAGGGTATAGTATAACCCAACAGACAGTGGACAAGACTGTGGCATTGATTCGCCTTGCCGCTCCTTGATGCTCTTCATTGGACTTTGCTGACAACACTGTGACATTGGTTTACCTTGCCTTCTTTGCTAAACATCTTTTGTCCTGACTA
The DNA here is from genome assembly GCF_011762505.2 of Arvicanthis niloticus. Classification (NCBI taxonomy): domain Eukaryota; kingdom Metazoa; phylum Chordata; class Mammalia; order Rodentia; family Muridae; genus Arvicanthis; species Arvicanthis niloticus. Next base: position 53,716,896 of record NC_047673.1, read on the forward strand.
GATAAAGAGAAATGCACCAAAGAATTTCTTCCGATATTCCCAAGGCTTCTTGATGTTTCTCAGGACTCGGGCCAATTCGAAGAGCCTTCCAGTTTCTTCTGGATCAAACTGCCTCTGTTGATTCGTGAATGGTTCTCTGATATTAACTGGCCTGGGTATCTCTGGTGCCTGCCTCCTGTGTCCCTGGTTGCTGCAGATCTCCTGGAAGACCTGTAGACTGAGACGGGGAGAGGGGCAGACACACTGATCTGCCCCATGACAGAGGGGCAGTCTGAAAGGGAGATAGGGTTTCCCCAGAGGGAAGGAGTCCCGGAGTCTGTTGGGGTCTGTGGAGGTACCAGCTTGGGTGGTAATTTGAATAGGGATCTTACTTGTGTCCCTGGTTGCAGCTGATACCATGGGAGACCTGCAGATTTTCAATTCTTTTCTTAAAAAGACTTGAAGTTTTTATCATACAAGTCTTTCATTTGTTTGGTTAGAGTTAAATCAAGATATTGTATATTGCTGGAGTTGACTTGAAGGGTTGTTTCCCTGATTTCTTTCTGAGTCCATTCGTTGTTTGTATATTGGAAGGCTACTGATTTTTTGTTTTGAGTTAATCTTGTATACAGCCACTTTTCTGAAAGTGTTTATTGGCTGTAAGAGTTTCCTGGTGGGAATTTTAGGCTTACTTATGTAAGTTATCGTAGCATCTTTCTTTTCGATTTCTGTCCAGTTGTCTCCTCCAGTTGTTCTATTGCTCTAGCTAAAACTTCAGGTTCTATATTGAGTAGATATGGAGAGAGTGAACAACCTTGTTTTGTTCCTGAGTTTACTGGAATTGCCTTGAGTTGCTCTCTATTTAATGTGATGTTGGCTGTAGGCTTGCTGTGAATTCAGGCAGTATCTCGTGAGACCCATCTGTTTGGGTTTGCTCTAGCTAGGTTTAAGGCTAGGACTGAATCCAGGTCTTTGTACAGGTACTCACCACTGAGTTATACCCTCAGCTCTGTATCTTGTGGTTTCAGCTTTACTTTTCTCATGGTAACGTCTCTGATAATATGTAGTATTGCTCAAAATTCTTTGTAAGTTTTCTTTTTTAAAGTTCTAAATTTCCAAGTATCTGAGTCATTCGTTTTCCTCCTTTTTTGTTGTTCCTTTTCTTGTGTGTGCTGTTTTTGATGTTTGGGTTTATAGCTGTTGTTATTTAGGGAAGGGAAGGGGGATTAGAAATAAGATTTCACTCAAAAACCCATCTATGCTGGCCTCCAACTTGAACAATCTTTCTCCCCACCCCCCATTCTCTTCAGTACTAAGATTAAGTAAGACCTATCCATACCCAGCTAGCCTGTCTTTTTTCTTCTTCTTTCAATTGGATCCAATTATATTTAATTCACTTTTATGTACTTTTTATATTTGGCATACATTAAAGTTTACTTTGTGGCTAAAATACATGAAGCTATTCCAAAGGCCCTTAGGCATGATAGAAAACCAGGCTTTCTGTGCTAAGAAAATCTGTATGAGTTAACACGGCTGTTTTTATCAGCCAAGCTGTCACTCCTCTTGCTCTGTCTTCCTATGTTGCTTTTGTTTCATTTTGCTTTGCGATCAGTCACTTCACTAGCCCCACAGTTCTGAAGATATGGGTAGGATGGGGGTTACAATCCTTGGAAACAAATTTGTTCAGTATTGGTTCTTTACTAATGGCTTCCTGAAATATACGCTACACTGAGAAAGAAAGGTGATATAGCCTACCATGGTTGTTGCTTCATTTCCTACCTCCAGGTTCCTAACTTGAATTCCTATCTTGGTTTCCCTGAGGGATGGAGTGCAACACAGAAGCTGAAATAAACCTCTCCCTCCTGAACTGCCTATGATCCTGTTCTTTGTCACAGCCATAGAAAGCAAAGTAAAACAGGTATTTTTAATTTTTATTGAAAATAAATGAGATATTTTTAACAGTTGATGGTAATATCTTCAGCTTTATTCCAATCAGTAGACTCTGACTTCTCTTCATTAATAGTCAGGATCACATGAAGAAATTAGTCTTTACACAAATTGGTATAGTTATGCTCTAATTTTGAGAGAAAAGTTTTATTTTAACAGGAAGGGTGATATGTAGGTGGAAGTAAGGTGAAAGGAGTATAGAGAGGAAGAGGAGGAGTAAGGAGAAGAGGAGGAGAAGGACAGGAGGAGCTAGGTGATGAGAGAGAGAAAGAGAGAGGTGGGGAGACATGGAGGCAGATGTTCATGTGTCTCCACCAGTCAAAGATAGTTGATATATCTAGGTTGGGTATTGGGTTACACTTCTGATTGATATTGAGCATTACCAAACTTATAAAGCCTTTGATTAACATTTTAAAAATTGTATAAAAGCAAAAAGTAGAAGGGGGCATGGGATAAAGGTTTTCCACGGAGGGGAAATGGGGAAAGGGGATGGCATCTGAAATGTAAATAAAATAATAAAAAATTAAAAAAAGAAATTAGTCTCTAATACCAAATAATTTTTTCATAAGACAATATATGACTTTCTCATTCCTTCATAATGTCCATTAATAAGGATTTAACTCACCTAAAATACATAGTCAGTGAACTATGATTAAATAACTTTTTGAGACTAATTGTTTCATAAGATACAGTTGTTAGTACTTCTTGTCGCTTAGATTTATGTTCTGGAACATTCTATTGTAGACCCACCAGAGAAAATAAGATCACTCTTTCCTCAGTAGAAATGTGACCCATATGCACATCATGGATTCACATCAGCAGATGGGACCGCCATAGTGCTAAGTGAGGTGAGCTGCACACTTGACTGACAGGATACCGGCAGTCGAACTGTAATGTTGCAGCAATGACATTTGCTGAAAGGGTGATACAGTAAGGTGTTTCACAACAAATGGCATGCCTTTAAAACTAGAACATACCAAACTTAAGCTGTCTTATTTTGGGCACACCAGGACAATTGTAATGTAAAGTATCAGCAGCAGTCAATTGAGTATATGCCAATTGAAGTTGGGAGTTTGCATGCATTCTCTGTAGGTGTCACCATTGCTTTGTACAATTCTTATGCCAGGAGCTGCCTTTTCATTAGGTCACAGGATGTATCTTTTATGCTGTATCCAGGGTCAAAAATCAGAAGTGCATCTCTAAAAGTGAGATGTCTCCTGGATTATTCCTTTAAAAATAACAAATTATATTTGAATGGTTACATTTCTGTTTGTGATGATACGGATATTTATGTTTCTTCTTTGGGAATCAATGAGTTCCTTCAAGGTCTTAATACAGCACTGTCTGAATCAAAAAGTGAGATGCTTTGAAAATGTATCCAACAAGATTCACAGAGCCTGATTCTACCTAGCATGCTTACTTGCAAGTGATTGTATATGATTTGTTGCTGAGAGAAAGCTAACATGCCATTTTATGAGGTGATTTAGATTACCAAGCCCTGAGCATTGTGACACACACAGTTCAAATTAATTATATGCTGACTTTCTATTGGGCAGAGTTGCTAGAAGTCCATCCAGGGAGGCTTATTTTTAAAAAGGGAGGGAGGCTCCCATTAGCAGGGCATGTATGCTTAGGTCAGTGTTCTGTTCATCATCATAAGACACTCATTAAATTAAATTCTATCACTTTCGAATATAACAAAAGCGAAAGCTCCGTGATGAGGGATGTGTCCGTGCTTACCCTGCTCTCATTGTCTGCACAGTGGGCCACAGGAACACATTGGAATTTTTATGTACACATAATGCTTTTAAATGGCCCAATCACCAAACCCAGATTACATGAGTTTATGATTCCAGTGATAGCATATTACATAAATTTAAAATAGTGACTATACTTTGAAATGTTACAGAGAAACTTTCAAGTCTTCGAAAGCACACGGCCATGTGTATATATTTATACTGGAAGGTATTTTGTGTAAGATAAAAGAACACAATTACTCATGCATGCATACACATACACACATGCACACCCAGGCAAATGCATGCACATACACACACTCACACATGAACATACACACACATGCATGCATGCACATACACACATGCATGTACACACATATGCACACACACTCACTTTTTGTTTACTTGATTGATTTATGTGGTACTCTTCTATCTAGCTAAGTCACTAACTTCTTTTATATATAATGGTGTAATAAAATGTTAGTAAATACTACTAATTTCTTCAGCAGATTATACCAAAATAATCTTTGATCTATTTTGCAGAGAGTATTTTTAGGTAGACATTCTTTGGAACGTGCAAAATCTGGTTCTTCAGGTGTGGAAGAAAAGCAAGAGCAGTTTCTCTTAAATACCACACAACATATGCACTCTCATGTGCACCTGGCACAGGTGCTTGGAAAAGAAAAGAAAAAAGTCAAAAATGTACTACATTTCTTCCCAAACAAAATCTGATGAGTCACCCTAGAATATTTTCTTACCAAAAAAGGAAAATAAAATAAAATAAAACCTGCAGCATATTGACACAAGCTACCCAGAGGTACCACCACATGCTGCCCATGGCCAAGAGGAAGATTGTGCCGCGCCAACCCTGACCAGCAGGAATTAAGACACGGAACAACCGGTTCCTTCTCACAGCAGTTTACTCAGGATGCTTAGCAGTTGGTAGTCAAGATGGCGAGCCCGAGATCCCTTCCCGGGCACAGCTTATAAACCCTGCCAGGAGCCCATGAACTCATGCCAGGTATCATCTCTCCATAGGCTCGTGACACTTGCATAAGATCAGGCCACCTTGAAGCACAGCCTTCACACCTAATAAGGACTTGTTTATCACTCGGCCCTCGGGTGGCCATCGCCATCTTGGGGCGAGGTTCTTATGGTGCCTAACAGAAGATATTTAAGCAGACACAATGACAAAGCCACATGTTGCAGATCAAAACTCTCTCAAGTATTTTTATTATTATTAATCATCATCATCAATTCTGTATGTGTTTACATGTGAGAACATGTTTATATGAAGGGGTATGTGTGAACATATGTATGTGGGTAGAAATATCCAGTGTCTTCCTTAGTCTCTCTCTCTCTCTCTCTCTCTCTCTCTCTCTCTCTCTCTCTCTCTCTCCCCCTCCCTATCTCCCTCCATCTTTCTCTCTTTTTCTGTTCATTTTGAGACAAGGTCTCTCACTGGCCTGAGAGGTCACTGATCCACTAGAGTGTCTGACCTGAAAACTTCAAAGATTCCCCCTGCCCTGCATCTCTAGAGGTAGGATTACAGTCAGTCATGTGCCATTTCCCAGTGTTTATATGTTGGTTCTAGGGATCTGAACTTGGGTCCTCCCTGGGTCCTCCCTCTTGTTCTGGAAGCAGTTTATCATCCCATCTCCCACCCTCCAGTTTCATGTGTTTGACCAATCAGGACTGTATATATGTATAGAGTACAGTTCAATGCTTTATGCGTGTGTGTGTGTGTGTCATAGAATGAGCGGAATTGGGCTACTTAACAATCTGTCATCTCAAATACATATCTTTCTGGGGGGATATGGAAAGCACAGTGTTCTCTGTGCTATTTTGAAGTGCACAATGAATTATTACTGTTTCGGTCACACCAGAATGTATTCCTGCTCTAACTGTGTGTCTGCTCACCAATGTCTCCCCGCCCCATCCTCCTTCACACACCAAGTAGCCTCATAAGTACCTATATATAATAAGTACCTATATAATGTCTATATATAATGTCATAAGTACCTATATATAATGTCTATGAGCTGAGTATCTTTGGGTTCACCATCCAACACAGCAGTCTCTTCTCCAAATCTTCCTTTACCAATTTTGAGTGCCTTTCAAATCCAAAGGCCTTCTAGATGCCAGCAGATGATGACAAATGAGTGACATGATTTGAATCACTGAAAAACACAGAATGAGACTGAGATATAACCTATGGTATACTCACCTAATTCTTCCATTCTTTGCAGTACAGAAGGTTTAAACATTTAGCCACTGATTGTATAAGGCTAGCCATACCCATGCTCCTGGTTATGTCTATATTCTTTGTATTGCTCCATGGAACCTAGAGACCTTTTGTAGACTGCCTATGTATAGGTGACTGCCTCAGCTGCTTTCACTGGTTTATTTCGTGAAAGGGTAAGTAAAACATTTACAACTGTACTTTAGGTCAGACAAGCGAGCTTTGGAATAGTTTACATTTTAGTAAAATGCCACAGTTTCACACTCATCTGACCTTGTAACTACACTATGTTATATAAAATACTAAAGGGGGTATCAATAAATGTGCATTTGTCTTTTGTGCTTACATACACAAACTGTTATTTCAATAACAATATCTTTTTCCTGATGAATTAGTCAATATTATGAATTAGGACTACTCTCTAGATCACATGTCCATTATAAACATCTATCCCCAAAGCAGAAACATGCTGGAATTTCCATACATGGGGCCCCACACATGCAGTTTTACCTAAATTGGCACATTGCATGGCAAAATGCTCATACAAAGACTGCATCCTGGAGGCAGTCTACTGAGAGACCTCTCTTTACATTATCATTTCCTGTCACGCTTGCATACATGGGAGACCATCCGAGATTTTTAACTACACCATCTTGCCTTCTGAACAGGATATTAAAACATTGTGACTGGAACTCACATAAAGACTGACCATTTCTCCTCTAAGCAACAGATCACTTGGTTGACCAAATTCACCAATTAAACTGATTTGTTTTCATGTTCCGCCTCTCACAAATGGCAGCTATTGCTGAGGGTTGCATAGTGACTTTATTCCATGGTCATGCAATCTTTGCTTCACCACAAATATACCCTGAGGGTGGTCATGCTTCTTTGTATCCCTTCATTCGATTCTACTTATTCCAGTTATTCATAATAATAAAAGCATCAATGACACTAACAAGGTAGCTCAGTGGATAAAAGCACTTGCCACCAAAGCCTGACTTCCTGAATTTAATCCCTGGGACACATATGATGCCCACACAAAGGGGAACAATTACTTGAAGTTGTCCTCTAACCGTCACAGACTATGGTATGCATTGCCACCACCCTCAACATGCACAGAATATAAATGTATAAAATACAAAAATTATAAAAAAAAATACCCATGCCACTCTCAAAAGACACTGTTTCGATGGCTATGTATATACTTACTACAGAGATAATGCCAACAAGAAAACTATAGCATTCTCCTACTGTCCTTCTATAAAAAAAAAATAAACTATGTAAAGTTTCTGTTTATAGATTGTTCTTTAAGTCAGACATGGCTATGATTTAAATATTCTCTCTGCCCAACTGCTGTGTTACTGCTTCAGGTCACATAATATGGACACTGACTTTACATGTTATTTAGTCCAGAAAGGGTTCAGTTTAAACTTAGAAACTGTTGCCAGGGTTACAAAGTCACTGTTGCTAATGGCCATTTTCTTTTCATTTTCAAAAACTGTTTGACTCATCCCAAAACCAGTGTGCAGTAGTTTCAGGCCTTCCATATTACTGCAGAAGCAAAGTTATTCTGCCTTCTTTCTTTTGCTTTATCATAAAAGAACATCTGAGGGAGTTCTGCCTAAAATGAGCATCTAAATACTGGCCGAAGTCTTTAGACACTGAAGTTGGCAGAAAACACAGGGAACATAGACCCTTTACATCAACCTCTCTGTGAGAAATACTTAAAACACAGTCATATATCAAACTTTATGCATTGTTTTACTTGAGCTTATAATCATGAATTATTTAACTTGAGATTTGGATATTATCAAATTGTTGGAAGAGAACAAAATCATACAACCATGTGTAATTGAGTATTGTTCTATCTGTGATGTGGGAAAAAGAGAACAATATGTCTGTTGCTGCTGGATGTTATTCGGCTGCTGATAATTAAACAATAATTTTCTAACTGAGCAAGGGGAAAGGCACTGGTGATACTTGCTCTGGCAAAGAGACTCTGGTTTGTAAGGTCATGGGCAAAACATTTATTTCCCTGTCTCTTTGTAAAGAATTCCAGAATTGATTTGTAATTTAATACAAATCAACAGTGGGTTTTCAATATGTAATGTGGATGTGTGTGCATCTGTGTATATGTCTGTGTCTTTATCTTTGATGTGTATGTTTATCACATATGTGTGTATGTCTGTGCTTGTGACTGTGTCTGTGTCTGTATATAAAAAATGAAAGGAAAACTTATAATCACATCCATTAAATGGTTCTCTTCACCCTAAGCACCACAGCAGCTTTGAGTGAACAAAAATAACTTTCCATATAAACTAAAAAAAAGCAAATACTCAATGAAAATACTAGTAGTATGAACATTGCTGTGCACCAATATGGTAGGTATAACAAGTCCTTAGATAAGAACAAAAGGATTCCATGCATTGTTTTCACATTGCTTATGAAAATAATGGTAAAATGTTGCACTGACTAGTGTCAATTAATGTAATGCAAAGCACTCCATGAGAGGCCTGTGTGATATTTCAATCTGCAGGGTTGGAAATCAAGCGATTGGATTCTTTTCATTTCCTGCCTTAATACAAGCAAAAATATTCTTTCTGTTAAGCATTGCAACTTAATCAACTTAATACTAGAACGTCCATGTGTAAATGAAAATTAGGGAGGTATAAACTAGTAGAATCTTATATCAGACCTCAGTGATATTGACATTCAGCCTTTCTAAGTGCAGAGAAATGAAGAAAATAAAAACAAAGTACATCACTGATGGACTGCAATGGCCTCGTTTCCAGAATCAATGTGTTCTCTCTCTCTCTCTCTCTCTCTCTCTCTCTCTCTCTCTCTCTCTCTCTCTGTGTGTGTGTGTGTGTGTGTAATATTGGACACAGTAACATCTTCACTATTTCTCCACCTTGATTTAATTAAATTAATTAAACTCTGAATCCATTAGTTTGGCTTACAATCCCAGGTCACAGAGGATCAATGAAGGAAATCAGAGCAGGAACTCAAGACAGAATTAAACCAGCGGTCATGGAAGCATGCTGCTCACTGCCTTCTTCACTGGACCATGCTCAGATAGCTTTCTTATGCAGCCTAGGACCACCTGCCCAGGAAACAACACACCTACAGTGATGTTGGATATGGACATAGGAGACTGGGTCTTCTACATCAGTTAAGACAGTCAAGACAATCCCTTATAGACCTGTCCACAAACTAACACAATAAATACAATTACTCAGTACTCACTTTCAAGCGATTCTAGGCTGTGTCGAGTTGAAAACTAATGCTAACTAGGACAATTATGGAGGTCCTTGTAGCTTTCTTGGGATTAAGGAGTCCTAACATATTTGCATGAGTCAATATCAGCCTTCATTCTAATTTCTTGAGGCTCACATGTGTCTGATTCTTGCTGTACCTGCCTCCTATTGATCTGGTTGTTTGATTTCCAGAAAGAATGTCCCATGACCTTCTTCAGGTCACAAAAGGAAAAGAAGGCTCATTCTTCCTTTCCTCTGAACAACTCAAAGATTCCAACACAATGATTACCTATAAGCCTCAAGGGTAAGCTACATCTAGTTCAGGAAAGTTGGATAATACATAATTAGTTGAGAATATGTCAATTTAAGTTTCAGTTGATTACAATATTAGACAATCATTGCTATATGCACTCCATGTTACTCTGGACACTGATATGGTTTGAAAGAGAAATGTCACTGGGTGGTGGTGGTACATGTCTTTAATTCCAGCACTTGGGAAACAAATGCAGGCAGATCTGTGAGTTCAAGACCAGCCTGATCTACAAAATGGCCAGGGCTACAGCCCTTAGGAGACAGAGGCAGGTAGAGTTTGAAATCAGGCTGGTCTACAGAGCTACTTTCAGGACAGCTGAGACTACACAAAGGAACCTGGTCTGGGAAAAAGAGGAAAAAGGAGGGGGTGGGGGAAGGGAGAAGGAGAGGGGGAAGAAGAATGTTTTGACATGTGTTTCCCAGTTAGAAGTGCAATTTTGGAAAGTTATATAACCTTTGGAAGATACAGCCTAGCTAGAGTTGCTAGATTATTGGACTTGAAGTTTATATGTCAGCCTACTTCCTGTCCAATATTTTCTTCCCAAAACATGAGGAAGTGGGAGTCCCATGCACGTTCCTGCTAGCTTAGAGCCTTTTACCTCCATTCCTTCCTTGCCATGATCCCTTCAAGCCATGAGCCAACATGAACTTTCCTCGTTAAATCAGCTCTGGAAGGTGTTCTGTCCTATTAGTAAGATGAGTACCCAATTAAGAAAATCAGCGTAGGCATTATTCTTGCTGAAAATTGACCATGAGGTGTCTGTGTCCTAGGAACTTGTTTTCAGGAAGGATATGGAAGGATTTGGAGCTGCTAATGTGGTGAATTCTATAAGGAAAGCATCACAGGATATTCTGATGTGCATTTGAAAGACCAGAATGATGATAAAATGGCATGCTGGAAATACATGTGGTTTTGTTGCTATGACAAAGTCTCGTTCACAATACTTTGGCAAGGTGGAAACTTCAAATTACAAGTCTCAGTCAGCTTCCACATGAGTGGCTAAGCTTTCATTATGAGAAAATCTCAGGTCTAATTAATAACAATATTTAGTATGAAATACAAATTCATTTTATACCTAATGATTTTTTTTTAGATTTTGACAGAATCTATTGGTTTCTGGCTATCTAACTCCCACTGGAGTAATAACTACCCAAAGAACAACAAGTAAAGACTCAAAGAAAATAGAACCTCACAAACTTTTTGTGGAATGTAAATTAATATGAAAAACATGAGGTGGGTAGCTATTTAACATTGTCATTAAAAAATCTTTAGTATGAACAACATATAAAGATGAAAGTTTCATTTGGGCTCAATTCTAGGTTCCCACTTGTGGTCACGTGACCTTGTACTTCTGGGTTTGTAACCAGGCAAGACACCATTACAGAAGGCTTTGTGGTGAGCAGAGGTTCTCAGTGCATGGCAGACCAGGAGAAAGATGAGAGGGAGTAGGAGAGGCAGAAGCAGGAAAAGAGAGACTGGAGAAAGATGTACCACTCAAAGTCATGCTCCAAGTGATCTACTTCCTTTACCTACACCTCACAAGGTTTGACCTGTCAACAATCAGTCGTAGATGGTGGGAGGGTTCATAGGGCCTTATTGCTCCCTGCTCAACTACTGATCATTAAAGAAAGGATTCTGGGACAATGGATCATTGTCTCCAGATGTGTAGCCACTGGTACACCCACCCGACTCTACCGAATAATATCGTACTCATGGCCACTCAGAAAGGGTCACAAAACAAAATAAAAACACATGAATATGGAGATGGGACCTGCAGAGGATAGTGTCAGGAATTGGAGGCACAGGGGATAAAAGAGAGAGAGAAATCAGAATGTATTTCATAGTGTATAAAATCAGAATGTATTACGTAGTGTATAAAATTACATAGTGTATAAAATAAAAAGGATATTTCAAGATCATTTGATTCCATCTGATCATGTTTTGAAAAGCCTCAAGGACCAAGCAGCTATTACAAAAGTGAATCCTGAAACAGCATATACATATCTTGATAGCTGTGCCTGCTGGGATGTTGTTTCTGCTTCAGATTTCTATATGCAAGACAATTTCAACTCATGCATGCCAAGTTTTTTTTTATCACTCTATGTAAAAACAGCAGCACATCAACTAAGCGTCTTTGAGTAATGTCACAGCTGTACAGTTTGTCTATTTGATGTCATTGCTCAGTTAGATTACTGCCCCCCTCAGAATATACATTATTTCTGATCCTCTCTCAAAATAATGCATCTACTAACATCTTATGCCAGGTCTCAAAACTTTAAACACTTTTTTTTTCAGCAAGAGAAAAGATTTTACCTTAAAAAAGTTTATTTTTTTGGAGACAACCCACCGTTTTAACAAAATAAAACAAGGAAGGAGAGTAGTAAGATAGGAAGGAAGGGAGGAAGAGAGAAAGGGAGAGGGAGAGGGAGAGAGAGATGGAAAGAGAGACAGAGACAGAGAGAGAGAGAGGGGGAGAAATCAAAGAAGAACCCAGATGTCAAAGAAGAACCCAGATTTTGTGGCCCAAGCTACCTGACGGTTGGGGGCCAAAATATCAGGGACTGCTCTGTCAATGTTTGAACCCGTACTGCCAAAAGCCTTGGGGGTAAAACTGTTAGAGCCTGCACTACCCCAAGCTGCTCCGGTCTGCAGGTCGGGGTTCAGCAAGAGAGAGAGTGAGGACGGACTCAAGGAATGGAGACCAGACAGAGTGTGATTCAATCTCATTTATGCTTCAGTCTCTCTTCTTCTCTCCAAGTCCCAAGTCTTGAGTTCCTAGTCCCTAGTTCCTAGTCCCTAGTGCCTCCAAGTTCCAAGTTTCTTTCCAAGCTCCCTTCCAAGTGCCTAATACTTAATAATCATTTCTTCTGAGTTCTCTAGTCCAAGTGTCTTCTTCCTCAATGCCTAATTCCTACTCCCAAATAGTAGTCTCTGAAGTGTCTGATTCTCTGTCACTCCAAATTGTTCTGAACTCTCCTGTCTGCCTCTCACCTTTTATGTCTCACTTCTAAGCCACGCCTCTAAGTCACGCCTTTAATCATGCCCTTAGGCCTTGTCTCTAAATCTGATCTCTAAGTCACGCTCTTAAGTCACACACCTTTAAGTCTCACACACCCAAGGGAAGATCCTGGGTATTTGAAGCAAGATGTTATCAGAGTGTGCTCAGCTGTTGTAGGCTGATGTAATCGAGTCTCTTTGAAGGGTATATGGCTCAAGATGGCTGCAAGGATGATATCTGCCTTCTGTTGGTTCCCCACACTCAGAGAATGGTATCTGTCCATGCATTACAGAACTATATTCTCAACTATAAGAAAGCTTAGGTAGAATTTCAAGGAGCTGTAAATATTTCAGGGATCCTGGGAACCAACATGCCCCCATGTCAGTTGGGAATGAGGATCAGTTTTAGCTCGACTGGAATAGTCCACAGTTAATGACGGCCTTTGTCTTCATCGTGTAGATAAATGTGGCATTTCTAACAACAATAATAGTAATAATGTCAAGTACTATGTAATGAATGCTAGCACTGGGTGCTAAAACCCAGTTAGTCTGTACAACAGTACCAAGGAAGTGGATTCTAAAGGTTTCTGATCTCCTAGATAAAAAAACAAACAAACAAAAAAACAAAACAAAAAAACAAAACAAAAAACAAAACAAAAAAACACCAAGGTTTCCAGTGTTTGAGTAATAGCCAGAACCATGTAGGGCTGTGACCCAGGCAGGCCCCTTGGAAAGCCTGTGCTCTTCACAGTGTCTTTGGCTATGGATGTAGGACAGGTTTAAATTTAATCTAGAGTGTGAAGTTATTGAAAAGCCAGTCTGACTTAGCAGTTCTCAGTTATCCTATGCTGGGGAGTTGAAGCTCAGGGAAAAGTTTTTGAAGTATAAATATAAAGTATGTGCAGCGATTGGAGACCTAAAACTTACCTTTTGCAATGAAACTTTTACACAGCCGCCAACTTAACTGCATTTGCTGATCGACCACCCAGTGGTGTGTGTGTGTGTGTGTGTGTGTGTGTGTGTGTGTGTGTGTGTGTGTGTGTGTTTTTCAGGCTACTCAGTGAGAGTGAGCAACCAACCTTAGTTTTGGCTCTGATTCATCCTGGGCTGCCAATAGAGACCTGGCCGGAAAGTGAACTCCATTAATTAGAGTGCAGAGTCAAACATGGTTTTAGTCGTAGGGCCAGACACAATTCAGAAAACAGACGTGATGTCTTTCATATTATAGAGGATGGACTCATAGAAGTCAAAACCTGCCCCCTCAGAGATTTTCTTTAAATGATCTGTGAAATAATCCAAAACCACTTACATACAAAGGACAGTGCTCCTCAGGCAGTGTTTGTATTCTACTACTATATGTAATACATATAATTCCTTCTTACAGTGCTTGTAATGTAATGTAAAGGACACAGACAACAATGGAGACAAGGCCAGTGCTCACAAAAGGACAGGTGTGAGTAAACAGATGGGATCTTGACAAAGAGGGGAAAGAGGAACCTAAATGTTCCTCTGATGCTCAAGGGGAGAGATGACCAGAGAACTGGATATTAAATATCAATCCTGACTTAGCTTTAATATATTCATCAAAGATTTAGATTTTAAGACATAATTTTCTTATCTTTTATGAAATACCAAATATGAAATGCAAAAATATATTATCTCTGTTTTGCTATTGCTTACAGCCATAGTCTGTTCATTATGCAAGCCAAGCTTAAACGGCACCAGGTGAGAGAACTCACGGGATGCAGAATGTTCTGGAAGAATGCAGGCATGTCCTTAGTGAGCAGGCACTGTTCCCAAGAACAGTGTGCTACACCCCCCCCCCCCCCCCCCCCCCCAAAAAAAAGAAGACATATGTCTCCAGGAAGAAAATACGGTAGAGAGGCTTTGGGCTTTTTAGTTCTGGGTAAGAAAACATCTGGTCCTATATTTAGTAACGTATTTGAGCCACCAGATGTGAAATTGAGGGTATTTGTGTATCTAAATGTGTGAGAGATGCATACTGTGAAAAATGAGATCATGATTTAAAAGATATTCAATATTATGAATTCTTCTTTACTTTCCAGAATAATTTGAATTCTTGATATAATAACATTTCTACTGGTCATGTTTCCAAACTTGGTCTGTTAACAGAAAGATCATTGACCCCCAGCAAGGCATTTGTTTTAAAATAATAAAACACATCCATTCTATGGTTTCTCAGATTTTAAAAAATATGGAGAACAAAGAGATATGAAAATATTCCCCCCTCCCTCTTTCTCTCTCCCTTCCCTCATCTCTCTTTGTGTGTGTGTGTGTGTGTGTGTGTGTGTGTGTGTGTGTGTGTGTATGTGTGTGTGTATTATTGCATGTTCACATTTCTGTACAGGTGCATGTACCTACACATACACACAGAGACTAAAGAAGCACATCAGATGTCTTTTCTTATCACATGCCACCTTATTCCCTTGAAAAAGAGTCTCCAACTGAGCCTTCAGCTAGTCATGCTAGGCAGCAAACCCTAGGGATCCTTCTTTCTATGTGTCTCACAGCACTGTGGATACCAGTGTCTGTAGGGCCATGAAAGGTGTCTTGGTTTTGGTCAAAGTGCTGGCTGGAAATAGCCTAGAGACCCAACAGGTATCCATTGCTTGTGAGGGACTGACATCTACTCTGCCGTGCTCCCAGAATCCAGGCTCCTAACATGGGGCATGGAACTCCATAGACCTACATTGTTCAGTCATGTTCAGGGCAATGCTGCCCCACCCAAAGAGCACAGGTAGAGGGTGTGACTACAGGCCTCGGGCCCTAGAGAGATTTACATACTAATGAGATACCTAAAGGCCAGAGGGCGTAGCCAATTAAGCATTCTTCCCCAGCCCCTCCCCCCTTTTTTATTTAACTCAAGTCTATCCTGAGTTTCAAGGGGGGAGGAGGGTGCACCCAGACCATCTACATTCACCATGAACAATAAACTCTTGGAAACCCACAGACTCCCTGGTGTCTATTTTGGCCTGCCGTCTTGTGACTGTGGAGGACTTCCCTGTGACCCAGCTGCCAGTCCACTGCAGCTTTTTCCTACAAGTGTCTGCTCAACATAGGGCTTGGAATTTGAACTCAGGCACTCATACTTGTTCATTTACCCACTGAAGCAACCCGTAATACCTATAGATTCTCATAATGCAGTAATGAGCCAGAGACCACAGACTGTCAAATAAAGCATCCAGGTTTACATGTTCTGCACTATTGAGATGTTGGAGATTCTTTCTGTCATCAAGACAACTGGGTTTACAATAAAAACAGCTTAAGGCAGCAAAAGTGTCACTCATCATGAGGACATTTATTCTTCCTTGACAGTGACAGCAGTGCATACAGAGGTCTCTAGTGTCCTTGAGAGCTGTCAACCTTCTGATGATCCATTCCACTCACCTAAACTGAATTAAAAGTCAGAAGTGAAATAAATCTTGGATGAACATTAACAGAGTTCTTTGTCTTTGGGTTTTTGGAGGGAAGGGCAGCACAAGGTTCTGGAAGGAGTCAAAATCTGAGAAATATCCATTCAGTAAGGGCATTACATTAATAAGATAAGAATTTAAGTATTTAGTGAGTTACACCAAGATATTTTATATTATTTGTGACTATTGTGAAGGATATTGTTTCCTTCTTTCTCAGCTTGCTTGTCATTTGTATAAAGGAAGGCTACTGATATTATTTGCCAACTGCATGAGTTCTCTGGTAGAATTTTTGGGGTCACTTATGTATACTATCATGTCATCTGCAGATAGTGGTTCTTTGACTTCTTTCCTTCCAATTTTATCCCCTGGATCTCCTTTTTGTTTTCTTATTACTCTAGATAGAACTTCGAGTACTAGATTGAATAAATAGGGAGAGAATGGGAAGCCTTGTCTTGTCCCTGCTATTAATGGGGTTGTTTCAAATTTCTCTCCATTTAATTTGATATTGGCTGTTGGTTTGCTGTATATTACAAATAAGGCTGCTATTAACATGTCCTTATGGTAAGGTGGAACATCTCTTGGGTATATTCCCATGAGTGGTATAGCTGGGTCTTCAGGTAGAGCTACTTCCAATTATCTGAGGAACCACTAGATTGATTTCCACAGTGGTTGTATCAGTTTGCAATTCTACCAGCAATGGAGGAGTGTTCTTCTTTTTCTACATCCTGTCCAGCAAGTGCTATCACTTGAGTTTTTTGGGGTTTTTTTTTTGTTGTTGTTGTTGTTGTTTTTTTTTTTTTTTTTTATCTTAACCATTCTGATTCTTCCCTGCTGGCCAGCTTTCAATTTCAGGCAAGTGCTGTGCAGGCTTCAGGGAGGGAAAACACCAAGCAAACTCAGGGGTAGACCCTGCAAGCTGGGGCACTGACATGCCAGGCAAGGTGGGCTCACTAGGCACATAGTGGCCCAAGTGTCACAGAGTAACTTAGTATTATTTTAGATGCAAGGCCAGCTCCATAGAAAGGATTTCATTCCTGGTTCTGACAGTTGCTAGGAGAAAAAGAATCACTCTCTTTTGAGAGTGTGTCCACTGGTAGGAATGTCATGCTCCTGTGAATGGTCCCACACCCATGTACATATGATTACATAGGGGCAGCACTAACTAGACTTGGTGTAGTGAAAAAAAAACCATGAATTTGGGAGAAGTATGGGTTGAGGCTATAGGGAGAGCTGGAGGCAGAAAGGAGGGGATAGATATGACCATATTTATGAGTTTCAATATATGAAAATCCCAGATGCAAACTAAATCTATGATTTAGATGGAATTGGTGTCTCTGATTAAATAGAAATTTCAGTAATATCAATTTGTTGGTATTGCTACAAAATGTTAGACTGTTCAATAAAACAGAAATGGTGATATAATACTATTATTTCTGTTATCGTTCCTTTTTGTTTTAAGTGATTTTATCTAAGAAATTAGATTTGGAGTACCTGTGATAATGAAAACCATTTTTGGTTATACATTTTTAAAGAAACATAACTATGCCTGCTAATATACTATCATGACAGCTTTTCAAATGAACCATCATTCATTTTAAATGACTCGTTAAACTAATTGATAATGCACAGGTATACCAATAAACCAATCTATTTCTCACTAATGGAGATTTTATTACCCATTACTGAAATAGCTGGTATCTTCCTTTGTTACATATTTCAGATTTTTCTTTTATGTTGCATTTGTCTATTATAATTTCTTTACCCTCTTCTCCTTTGTTAACCTTCTTTCTCCTCTTACACCTCCTTTTCTTTCTTCTTTCTATCTAGTCTACTACCCGCTCTATCCCCTCCTCCACTCCTTCCTTCAGTTGAATTGGTTTTTCACCCCTCCATCTACCTCTAATTAACTATTATAAGAGCTAAGAACACAAAACAGTATCTCTGCTTACACCTTGCTTCTTCTTCATTCTAGGGATTTTCATCTCTAACTGAATATTAGCTAAAAGTCTCCATAAGTGTTTTCTGAATTGTGCCCATCACAAATCCTTAGTCTGTGCTTCCATCGAAGGAATATAATATTACTGCACTTCGTGATGATAAGCAATGGCATCGTGAGTGGAGCTGAGATGTGTGGTGTGCTCCAGCACAAAGAAGATGGGCACAGGATACCACTAGTGTCTACCATAATGAGAAATAGGTTGACAGTTATATAGAATATGTGACAGATTTTAGCCACAGTATCTAGAAATGATGGCCCATAACTTGGCTGGATCTCTTACTATGTGACAACAGATAACAAGTTGAATGCCTATCATTCCAGATTTCTATACATCTGCAGTGTGAATGTCTATAATTCACATATTCTCTATGTTTATAGTCCCTGTAATTCTGCCAACTAAGAACCTTTCTACTTATAACTTTTATAATTAAAAGACCTTTAAATGCCTTCAAGAGAATAAAGTTTGACAGTCTCTCAAGTCTGTCTCATGAGCTGCTTTTTGTCTTGCAAAGCCACCAATGAATGTCTAAGTGTACCTAACTTAGGAAAGTTATTGCCCTCTAATCTTGAGTGCTACCTGACTATGGGAAGTCAGATTTTAGTTTTAATTGGGTCTTTTTCCTGTTGTCTCCCTCTGCACCTTGAAAACAACCCCACAGTTCAAATGAAGTGAGATGAGGGTACATGCTGACCTCACAGTGATAGCAGCCAGAGTTCAGCAAGTAGAGAGTGGGATAATGGCTTATTTCCTCTTCTGGAGAAGCAGGGTTGTGGCCAAAGGCGCTCTGTTGAATTTTGCTTCCTGTATATACTAGGCATCACTGTGTGAGCTACCCAAGCCAAATGTTAGCAATGTATGCCAAGTGGGATTCATACCAGGTTTGGAGGGAGGAAAAAGCCCACAAAAGGAACTTCCGCCTTTTTACCTTATTCCCACCCTTCTCCTAACAAGAAGGAAGCCTCTTCTGCATCATGCGTGTACAATAGGATTTTACACTAGTTTGCCAAGAAAGATGAATCAAATACCATCAGTCATTATTTTTGCCTTGTGTCCTGGTAAGAACTCCAAGGCAGTTACAGTCAACAGAACTGACAGAGTACAATTTCCTGCCCTCCACTGATAGCAACACTCACTATGACTAATTTCCCAGCTCTCTGTTATCTTACCATCTAATAACATACCTGTAAATAAAGCCCTGGGTACTCCCAGATTCACTGTTGGCTTCTAGATAATTCCTGGGGATTTATGGTGTGAAAAGGAACCCACAATTAAATTGGAAAGGGGACTGCCTAGGAAGGAACTACACACATATACAGAAACCTATCAGGGGAAAAAATCAGAGCAGGACAAAGATAGGAACCAGCCAAAAAATAAAGGCTCCAGAGAGTCACGGAGGCTGAGAACCTTTGTTTAGAAGAAAGCCTTGGCATCCATCAGCCAGTGGCCAGGGGAGCTTGAGAGCAGCTGAAAACGAGGGGCAAACTGTTCACCCTCATTCTGTGTGTTTTTTTTTTAAATTTTCATCTCTACAGTGTTACCCACCATAGAAAGTAGGTATGAAGATTGAATGATTCAACACAGAGTATTGTGTTGGACATGTTAAACGTTCTAGACATGAAAACAAGTGCTATTCCTGTGATGATAATAATTAAAGATAGGTGATTATCTTGAGAAAAGTTTAATAAGAAACAATTCTTTGGAATTGAAAAATAGAAGTAGAAAATAAGAGTATACTATTAAAGTACAAAAAAAATGGAAATATACCCAGTGTGGGGATAACAAGCTATAAAATATTTCACAAGCACAGTGCCATATCAACATTTTTTTATTTTGATTTAGAGTGGAATACAAATGGTGTTTAGAAACAAATCTAATAACCTAATGTTTTCAAACGGACAATTTTAAAATGTGAAAGTCTTCTAGACCTTAAGTCTGTATCAGAGCATCTGAAAAAAAAGATAAATATGGAAGCAAATGTCAAACACATGAGAACAGGGATATCCTGGAGACTTGTATTAGCTGCCTGATTTCCTTCCCAATCAGTCTTAAGAAAGCTGTGTTCACAGGACAGTCTGTAAACAGCTTGATAGGTTCTGATTTTGACCAATCACTACTAGCATTATTTTTAAAGCCGGGGACATCATTATCCTCCTGAAGAGTGTGGTATTGTGACATGAGAAGATTCCAGTGACTGTGGTGACAGACAGCCCTGATGGAGGCACCTGGCTGACATCCACCATAGTAAGTACCCTGCTACAGAGTGCAGCAATTGTCTCATTTCAAGGAGATAAGAGTGTCCTTCCATGCAAGATGGACCTGTACTATGCAGTAAACTTAATACAAAAGATCTGAACATTCACAAGAATGAAAAGATATACATATAGATATATATGTATACATATACAACATGAATATATGTTTTATATGTGTGTGTATGTGAAACAAAAAAACAACACAAATTCTTTTTATATTATTCATTTATTTTTATGTGTCTGGGTGTTTTGGTGGCATGTACACCATTTGCTGGTAGAAGCAAGAAAAGAAAATCCAATTTTCCTAGAATTGAGTTACAGACTATCATCTGCCTACGTGTGTGCTGAGACTCAAGCACCCAGTCCACTGGAAGTAACTGCCGAGCCATATCTCCAACCATAAAATAATACAAGTCTTTACCTCAAGTAAAACTGTCTTAGATTGTTTAGCTTACAGGACGAAGACTATGCAGTTATCTTAGATAGCTTCATATGTATTGCAATATTATTTACACTATTTGATTTCATTTTTAAAAGTGACAAACTATAGAAAAGAATTAAAAAAATGTGAAAAAGAAGATATTAAAAATGTCTGTACCTTCATCTAGGCAAAATTAACTATTATGAGAAATAAGCGGATAGTGACTTTGCATTCACCTGATAAGGATGGAAGGCAACTGTGATGGTTTTTTATGTGCTCAGCCCAGGAAGTGGCACTATTTGGAGGTGTGGCCTTGTTGGGTGGGAGTGGCCTTGTCAGAGTAGGTCTGTCACTGTGGGTCTGGGCTTTAATACCCTAGTCCTAGCTGTCTGGAAGTTAGTCTTCTACTAGCAACCTTCAGGTGAAGATATAGAACTCTCAGCTTCTCTGCACCTGCCTGCCTGGATGCTGCCATGCTCCTGCCTTGGTGATAATGGACTGAACCTCTGAAACTGTAAGCCAGCCCCAATTAAATGTTGTCCTTATAACGTTGCCTTGGTCATGGTGTCTGTTTACAGCTAACTAAGACAGCAACTTATACGGGCGAATGAGCAGAAGGGAAGGAGAAGCTTTGTGAAGTTGGGGTAGCCTGAAAAGTCTTGATGACAATCTAGAATGTCATTCTTTAGAACGTACTTTCTAGATAGGTCTCATTTGCCAAATTTACAGACTTCGGTATGTTTTGTTCATGGAAAATCTCATCCTAAATTCCTTGACTCCTGGAATTCTTCAAGTTGCTGAAGAAAACTGTTTTCTCATGCCACACTTCTTATCTTTTCACATATCACTGTTTTGGGGTAAATAGGAAGGGCTTTTACAGAGTCTCCAAGAAGTTTTCTTTTTTTTTCTTTCATTAATATTTATTTATTCACTTTACATCCGATCTTAGCCCCTCTCCTTTCCTGCCATTTCCACTCAGTAAGTTTTCCTAAAAGAAAGAACAGCTATAACAATTGAAAGCAAACTCTTTTCATTTATCAAATGAAGAGAAGCCGATATTCATGAGTGCATAAAATGTACTTAACAAGAAAAAAAAAGCACTAATGTAACAAATATTACCTACCCAAATCAGATTATGAGCAAAAGTCACACATACTTAATTTATTCATGTGTGTGCAAACATTCTGTGTATTACTAGGAAAAAGTATTACCTCTAAATACTTATGCTTATCACAAAGTTCACGATAAGCATAAATATTTAGAGATAATGTTAATGAAATGTTAAAGAGAAATCCAAACCCAAGATATAGTACCTTAGCTTTCATTGTAGACTAAAAGCCAAGTGCTGAACTTCTATGGTGTATAATGAAAACCTAGGGGAAGTTGGTGTGGATAGAGGGAAGAGAGCAGTCTAATTTAATTTGTATCTTGCTAAAAGGGTAAGCAGCATGATAATTCACAGATAATGCTAAATGAAGCAGGTTTGGAAACTTCAAAAGTCTATCACACAATTTCCTCTTCAACTAAATGTTCAGGCAGATTAAAAATCCACCTTAAAATGGAATTAGGAAATTGGTAGGGAAATGGATAGATATAGAAAATATATTACATGAAGTGGCCAGACTCAGAAAGACCAACATCTCATTTTCCCTCAAATGTGTAGGTTAACTTCTAGTGTTTATAAGTATATAAATAAGGAAGTGTCAGAGTGGGTAACGGCTATGAAATTAGATCAGAAACTATGAGAGTGGAGAGTAGGAGGTATGCAGGAAAGGGGAGAGTGGAAACAGACACACATGAAAAGAAATCACAGAGGAGATGAGGAGGAGGGTGGGCAGTGCAGAAGCAGGAAGGGAAGGACAGGAAGAGAATCAACAGCAACATTTTGTTTGGAAATTTTCATAGTGAGAAGTAGTAATTTGTATGCTAATAACAAAAATAAGAAGTAGAAATAAATGAATAAATAAATAAATAAATAAATAAATGCAAGGGCTTTTTATAACCCCTATCTAATTCCTAAAATTCAAGAATTATTCCATCCATTTCAGCATTCAAAGTCTTCAGAAACTATTTCAGTATATTTTTCATAATCTTGGAGATCTGTTCTAAATTATGCAGAAGTGGTCAAATCATTAAACTCCTAGGAAGCCTCTTAGAAAAGTAGACTCAGTTAAATAGTAGAAAAAAAGTAGAAAAGTAACAGCATAAATAATGACAACAACCTAGATCTAAATATATAAACCTATAAGTAGACCTTTTGATTTATTTTGTGGTAATTAAACATTGGTGTGGCTCTAAGTAATGTGCAAACATCTGCAGGAGCTTATGACCCTAAGCTGAAGTTCACACAAGACAGCAGGAACGTCTAAATATATGGTGAGGCACAGAAGCATCACTCAGTGCAGATTCCCCCACACCACTCAGGCAGCCTAATTTGTGTTGACAAAAGTAAAGAAGATGTGTATTGCCCAACTTAGCTGGACCTTATTTCCAAGTGCCAAGAAATACAAACAAACAAACAAACAAACAAGCAAACCATCACTGCTTCTCATCAAAAAGACTTACATGAAATTGCATGTCTCATTTCACAAGGAAATGTCTACCACAAACTTAACTTCTTCATAAGCCTAAGAAGATCATTATCACAGACATCACTAGAGTGAAGCCAACAGTAACTCAATCAGAATGTTCTCAATAAATCCAAAAGACCTTGCAGGCCTGTGTCTAGTTGGTCAAAATCCAGCAAAACTAATGCTTTTGAACTAATATATTTGATCCAAAATTTGAATCCCAAGCAAATATTTTTTTAAATTTCTACTTTCCAAATGGAGGAACTTCACCATTCCCTCAGGCTCCCAGTAAAGAGAGTGTTTTATTATTGATATTTTCATTTTCTGAAGGCCAGCTTTGTAGCCTAGAAGGTACAAGGTGATGGTCATAGTTCAATTTTATACAATAAACACTTCTGTGGTTATAACTTAGTTGCTGTCATAAGTCATTCCTAAGCTTCAGATTAATAATAATAATAATAATAATAATAATAATAATAATAATAATAATAAAGCTTTTCTTTAATTCAACTTTGGGCTTCTTGGAATTTTCATCAGGATATAAAATGTTAACCCTTTTTTAAATCTTACAAATCATAACACAGACAGCCTGACAGAGGGCTGTTAGAAAGAGGTATTTTTTTAAATCATCAGTATATCCAATCCTTGTTGACTCTGGGAAATGACTTGACTTCTTGCTCTTCCTGTCTGCAGCTTCAGCCTTCTTCATTTGTTCATGATGGCCCTCATTCCCAGTTCTTTAAATCCATACATTCTTTCTGACCAATACATTCTCTCTATAACTAAATTTGCATCCCATTTTCTCTAGGAACACAGTCTATAGGATAACAAGCAAGTTCGAGTATCAAAAGTCTACTCGCAGGTATACATGTGCATAAGTACTGGTTGTGGTAATCCAAAGAGCATCATCACTAGGTTGCAAGCTGTTCTGTCAGGGTTTTGCAAAATCTATGTCTAATCTTATCAATTAAGGGTCATCAATCTTTGTAATGGGTTTCAGTGGTATTTCCCAGATCCAAGTACCACTGAGATCTAATAATGGAGAAATGCCAACACTATTACCCAAAATAACAGAATCGCTTGCTACCAAGTGCACAGATGGGTTTTTTGCTCAAGTCACACATAAGCAGCAGAAATTTTCATTCCAGACCTGAATGACTATTGCTTTTGCTTATATACCTTGCGACAGATTTGTTGTTCATACTTCCTTGGCTGCTCTCTGCCAGCACCAACATCCTGGATGTCTTCATGCTGTTTACCTAATTGCTCTCTGAGTGAATAAAGCTACCACCTGTTCTCAAATACAACCACACTCACTGTGGAGGGCGTGATTGAAATGAATCACGATGGGATCCTGAGCAGGACGGCAGCTTTGCATCTGTATAAACATGAATGGATGTGCCCTTCACTCAGAATAGAAGGGCTTTATCTCAAAGACAACAATGGATTATTATCTCCCAGGGCTCCCTTCTACTCTACCACTGAGTCACTTCAAGAATACGCTGTGTCTCGATGGAACGGATATACAGGTCTCCCCCAATGGGATGAAATAAGCTGCATATCACATTTCTTCGCCTTCATTATTAGTTTTGCTCAGCTCAGGAAATATAAGACTCACAAAAGAACCTTTTGTTTCCAGTTTTAATATAATGAAGTAATTTAAAAGCATTTCCAATTTGTCAGCTCTTAAAACATATATACAAGTAACATTATACAGATGTGGCAGCCTATATTTAGAAATATATATGTATATACATATATGCATGCAATAACAATGAAAAGAAGGTCATGAACTTGGAAGAAAGAAATGAGGGGTGTATGGCAGGGCATGGGAAGAAGATAGAGAAGCTAGAAGTGTAATTATATTATAATCTTAAAAATAAAAAATACTAAAACAAAACGAAGCTTTTGAGCGGTGGAGATAATAACATTAGTACACAACTGGAGATACACTATGTCTTTCAATTTAAAGTTTTTAAAATGATATGTGGAAATATAAAATGTATACATACTATTACAATACCCTGTGGTTTTTAAACATGTATGCACTGTGTAATGTGTAGAACACATAAAACATAGTATCTCCTCTCACACTCATTTCTTCCATTCTGGTGAAAACATTCAGAATCCTTTCTTCTACCAATTGGAATATGTAATAAATCATTGCTAACTACATTATTATCATTAAACATTATTATTAAATGCTATTATTATTACATAAATAAAATATGCAATAACTGATTGCTGACTGTAGTGCTAATCCAATTGTGTATTGGCAACCTGTTTTTTATGTGTGCTTGTGCAGACCAGAGATCTCTTCGTCCTTCAGTGTCCATCTTATTGTTTGGAAAAGGAGCTCTCACTGAACCAGGAGCTGCAGGATTGGCTAGACTGGAGGAACTGCAGGCCCCTAAAGATCCTCTGGTCTCTGCCTCCCAGCCCTTGCAATGCAGGACTCAGACAATTCTGGCTTTTTAAGTGGATGCTGGGGATCCAAACTGAAGACCTAGGCTTGTCTAGCAAGCACATCATGAGTAAGCATTCTGCTCTCATGCTAGGACTTCTTACCTCCCCCCAACCCCAGTTAATCATAACTCGATACACACTCATCAACTGCTCCCTGGCTCTGCTCCTCTGTGCTTTGTTCTCCCCCGTGCCTTCAGTGTTCACCATCCTACTATCAATTCTTATAAGATCTGCTTCATTTTGTGTTCCGCATACTAGTGAGACCATGCAGTACTTCATTTCTAGCCTGGATTTTCTCACAACATAATAGTTATTAAGTTCTTCTGTATTCTCACAAATATGGAAGTATCAGTTTTATGGCTGTATAGTATTGTACTTTGTTATTCTGGCTAGCTTATTATCAAGAGTATTAGAGTTATTTGGGAAGAGGAACACACTACATACACTACATGTTTGTTTGTTTGCTCTATCTGTTCTTCATAGTATAGGAGAAAATTGTTCCTTTTCTTTGCTAAATCAGAACCTTTTACCTTTTCACTGAACAGACAGGCTTCACTGACTCTCTGTGGCATACCCAAATCTCTAACATCACTATTATTGGGCTCTCATGCCATGATTAAATTAAAGAACTTGAACACTAGTATTATGAGTCTGTGGTAGTCAGTCTGCTATCTTAGAATGTTCCTGATTATTGCGATAGACATGGATATGCAGGATTCAGGAATGGCTCCTCATTCAGAATCATGGGATAGTACAGCATAAAATTCCACAGTGATACACAAAATGGCCTACAGCTTAAGGCTACAAATGGCTTATACACAGATTTTTCACTTGACAGATTTTTCACTATAAATTAAGCAAGGGTAACAGACCTTTGATCAAGATTACTGAAGGTGCCATAAAAATGAACACTGTGACAGTGAAGTTGATATGTACACATATTTCTTGTCAAAAAATACAGCCTCCTCAAATCTCCATATTTTCCAACAATCTTCAAGTTATTATCATTTAAAAGAACAGCTTGCATCCAAGATCACCAAAATGAAGAAGAGATATGTCTGATCATTTCTTTAACTGTCAAACCCATCTAGCAAGGTTCATTGCTGACAAACAATCCAAAATTTAAGTGCCATGTTGTATATCACAATACTTATGAGGAATAAAAACATACAAGTTTTATACATTATCTGTAAGTAAAAAATGTTGCTTTGAGATGGAAGTTCTTTCACCACAGAGAAACAGAAGAAATTACAGAAACATAAAAGCCAATATACAAAGAATTGCATGACTCATACACACACACACACACACACACACACACACACACATATAGATAAATATATATATGATAAATAAATAGATGTTGATGATATGTAGGAAGGTAGATAAGATAGATA
The DNA here is from genome assembly GCF_011762505.2 of Arvicanthis niloticus. Taxonomy (NCBI): domain Eukaryota; kingdom Metazoa; phylum Chordata; class Mammalia; order Rodentia; family Muridae; genus Arvicanthis; species Arvicanthis niloticus. The sequence goes on from NC_047673.1 coordinate 53,743,910, forward strand.
ATGACAGACAGACATGTGACATAGAAACACCTTAATTTCCTGTGTGCTTAGTGCAACAGTTCTTCTAGTCACGTTATGTTAGTCTATTGTCACATAAAGCACCAATATCTAGGGCACTACTGCAACTTCAACTTACACTGTGAATGTTTCACTTACCCACCCAGAACCATTAGGTAAAAATACAGAATATCATTTAGTAGATTTTCTAAATCTTTTCAATTTGATCACCCTATTTCACTTTGACCAATCAAAGTTTATGGAATCTGATGCCATTAATGGCTATGCATATTAAACAATGAGCGAGCATAATTGGTGATTTCAAGATGATGTTACTATCCTAAACATCCCCAAACTCTGGTGCACCCAATTCCATACAAAGTGTGCTACTGTAACTAGTATCATAGAATAACATCAACCCAGTTGTAGTAGATGATTTCAATACCAGAATCACTGTGACAGACTTGTCACCTGAAAAAAATAAGCAGAAAAGCATCAGAATTAAATGACATTAGATATCAAATAGATTTATAGATATCAAAAGAATATTTCATCGAAACATCAACAGCACTTAGATGCTTACTACAATAGACCACATCCTGGGACACAACACAAATTTTAACAAATTCATGAAGATTGAAATAACTCTGTTTTCTATCTGACCATAACACAATAAAACTTAAAGTCTATAGAAACAAGTTTCTAGTGAGTATGCAAACTCATGTAGATTAAACAGCTCTCTACTGAATGACTAATAGATCAAAGAGCTCAAGAAAAGAATAAAAATAAAATTCTGGGAACTAAATTGGCCTGCTTTTTTATATGACCCAAGACCATATGCCCAGGGGTGGCACTGCCCACAATGGGCTAGGCCCTCCGACATCAATCATCGAACAAGAAAATGCCCTTTAGACTTGCCAGTGGAAAATCTGATGGAGGCATTTTCTCAACTGAGGTTTATCTTCCCAGATAACTGTAACTTGTGTTAAGTTCACCATGAAAAAAAATTAAGGAAACACACTAGTTCTTTTTATAAACTAGATTATTCAAGAATCCATATTGCTTTGGCATAAGAATGTACAAATTCCCTGTCTTTGTCCAGGGTCTTAAGTAGTCTCCTATTGAGATTTAAACTCTGGCCCAGGAGGCACAGATGGTAAGGACCTAGTCTTCTTGCTGATCACAGCATGGGACAGTATTCCTTGGTGTGATGGTATAGTCATTTGAAATACAATACTCTGTGAATCTTGCATTTATCTCCACTTTCCAAATAACTACTTCATTTTATTAATGCTAAATATATTGTTTCTATTTGGCTCATCCCCACAAATCAACTTGGAGTGAACAAAAGCAGCAAAACAACACCTTCTGTTAGATTATGTTTGGATGTATGGAATCAGTAGTCCAATTTCTTCCTCCTAGTAGTTATTGTCAAGCAAATTTGCTTCCAATTATGTGAGCAAATTTTGCTAAGAACAAAAGCAACTGAATAGATAGATTTCTAGGAGAAAGAAGATGAATTAGAAAGGCAGTATAGGCAACATAATCTAAATAAACATTTATTTTAACTGAAAAAATTGAGGCAGTCATTCATATTTTTCTTCTCAATATCTCTCCCTCAGCTTTGTAAGTTTGACCCATACCGTTTTAAATTAGAGATTGTGTGCTGAAAGGTCTGATAAATCTTTTAATCTATTAAATTATAAATAAATAGATTTATCTGATAAATCTATTCTTTTAATATATATACATATATATATATTTATATTTATATAATTATATATATACATACATATATATGCATACACACTTGTTAAAGTTTGCAATAGCACCTACATATGAATGAAAAGAGACCACAAGAAACAAGGAAATTGAAGAATTATAACAATAGTGATACAGTTACCTCACTGGATACTTTCAGGATTGAGCATAATTTTTAACCCATTCATATTTTTGAAAATCATTTAAGTTAAAAATGGCAAGAAAAAAAAACAGCAACAGCAAACATCTTTGAATCACTTATTTACACTTTTTAAAGGCCTTTAAAGTCCATATGAAGATGGGGAGATGGTATACCCTAATATAATGTAAGCATGAAACCTTGAGATCCCCATGAAACTTCAAGAAAAAGCTGAGTGTGGTAATGTGCAGTCCTAAGCCCAGCACTGGGAAGGCAGACAGTCAGATCCCGTAGGCTCTCCATGTAGCTTCAGGCCAGTAAAAACCCATCAAAACAGAAGGCTTCTGGCCTCCAAATCAGCCATATAACCAGCATACAACCAGCCATATAAACCTGAGCCAAAGTAGAATCTCCCAGATGGCTAGAGACTGCTGAGGCTAGATCAGAAGATGGAGAGAGACACTGAGAAAGAGACAGTGTTACATCTGGCTCTCTAGAGCCAGTAAAATGCTGGGAGACAGGTATAAAGGTTTGCACAGTTCCTGTAATAAACAAGTTAACTCTCAGCCATCTTATCCCCACCCCCAAGGGCCTTGGTTGGGGTTGCAAGCAACAATTGGGGTTACTTACAGGAATATGGTTGAGGGGTTACTTACATGATCAGAAATGACTCAAAGACAGCTGCATCACCATATCCAGTGCCAGCATGGGTGTCAGTTCACAAAACTGAGAACCTAGAGCCCACTGCACAGCCTGCAGGCAGTTGAACAGGGTTCGGAGTGTTTTTCCATGTGCCTTTGTTGACCAAAACTGCTTCCAGGCTTCTTTGCTGCTTTTTGCTTCTTCTGGGCAGTTGGTCTGGTCTGAGTCTTCCTTGTAGCTCTGCTTGTCTGAGAGTCTTTGCACTTTGGCTCCCCTGTGTCTGGAGTTTTTATTGTTTACTCTGACAGGGTGGGGCCTAGTGAATCTGATCAATTTCAGGAACTTCCTGAAGCTATTTTGAGTTATTGGCCTTCCTGCTTAAGGAATTTCTTGCAGGATCGAATGTTTCAATCTGAGAGGAAACTGTTATACCACATGCAGATAGAAGACATAAAATAAAATAACCCTTTTTAAAACATAAATATAAAATGTGGTGTTTCAATAATGTTCATGGAGACTTTCTAGATCAGAACTTTCTAGAACTTTCTATATCAGAAAGTATTTTAAAACAATGCCAGAGAATACTCAAAAATACAATATTTGGTCCAAACTATACAAAGCCTATGTGAAGAGACTAGTATTAGGATAAGACATCCTAAGACCAACTCCTCCACATAAATGAGATTTATTTGCCTCAGAGGGAAAAGGGCATGGAATGAGAGGCAAACAGTGATAGAGAACGAGGGATAAGAAGAAGGGAACAAGGAAGAGGAGGACATTTGTCCCTGGGGAACATAGGACTGCCTCTGGATAGAGAGGAGATAGATGTGGCACATAGGAAGGTAAAAAAGGAAAGCCCATGTTAGGGTGAGGTATTTAATTTTAATTGAATATATTAATTAGGGGAGCCACAGGGGCCTTCTGATTGCTAGACTTCAATACTTTGACAGCTGGGCCTTAGCAGTCAGCCTCAGGTGATGGAAGTGACCAAATAAGGAAATAGACCTTGCGGGCTAGCTTTAGAAACATAATCTAATGGTTTTTATTAGCAAGACAGAGAGGATGCAGAGAGGGAAAGAGCAAGGCCTGCCAGAGCCATGTTTGTCATGGTCAGTCTGGCCATAGTCCCTTCAGTATATATCTATTTTTTTATAGTAGAAGTCTGAAGAATGTCTTAGCTAACATCCAGTGAGTAGTGAACAGTAGGGAGAAATATACAAATAATGTGGTTAATATTTTTTTTGGAGCTGCAGAGATAGCTCGGAGGTTCAGAGCATTTAATGATCTTGCAGAAGATCCAGTTCCTGCTACCAGCACTGGCAGTGGGTGGTTTCCAACTCCATGTTACTTCAGCTTTTTTTACTTGGCTTTTGAAGGGAGTGCACACACAATGCACATACAGTCAAGCAAGTACAAACTACAGATAATTAAAATAAATAAAAATGTAAGGGCTTTTTTAAATTTTTCTTATGCATTAACAAATCATGCTTATATACATTTATGGTATATAAATTCAATATTGTTATTTCAAAAACAAATTAAACCATTCATCCTCCTATTACATCAAGCATTTGACACCCTCTATGATGAGAAGAATAAACACATGCTCCTAGTGATTCTGGAGTATAAACCACTTAATTATTAGCTCTTTTTCCCAAATTCAGCAAAGGTCACAAAACCTCAGTTAGAGCTCTGAAGATGGCTCTGTGGGAAAATGCTCCCTGAATGTGTATAAAAACCAGAGTCTAGATTCCCAGAAGCAACATATATTCCAGTTGGGTGAGACAGCCTACCTATAATCCCTATGCTGGGGAAGGCAAGGGAGCAGGAGATAGGAGAATCCCAAAACAAGCTGGCTAGCCAGACTAACCAACTGAATCAGCAAGATCAGTGTTCAAGCGAGAATCCTGGTTCTGTATGTAAAGCAAGAGTCACCCAGGAAGATGCACAACATCACTCTCTGACCTCCAAAAGCACATGCACACACGTGTTTGCCCGCATACATGCAAACATCCTCAGTAAGACGAGTCTGTTTTAAAGCATTGCTTTTGATGGTTTTACCCTTACAACACTGAAGATACTATTTAATGAAACTATTTCTAGAAAGGAAGACACAGTTGTAGCTGGCTCTCATTATACATTGTGGTATGCACTGGTCAAGTATGCCTTGGAATGTTCTTTCACACATGTTATATTAGTACAATGCACAGACCCACTTCTAGAGACAATGACTTCTGTAGACATTAGGTCTAGAACTACCTCCCAGTCCCATGTTCCCAGACATAAGCCTCACACACAAAATACATTTACAAATACCTTGGCTATTTTCACATGAGAATCATAACTTAAGATAACCCATTTATTTTAACCTACAATCTGCCACATGGCTGGTTACCTGTGCTCAGGTACCATGTGTCTATCTCTTCACATCTCCTCAGCTGGTCCTCTTGTGCCTGCCTCTATTCCAGAATTCTTTCTGCCTGCCAGATGCCCGACCTTATATTTCCCACCTAAGCCATAGGCCATAGGCTATTTAATTGACAGGTGACACATCCATAAAATACACAAGATATTTTCTTTACGGACTATTTAATTCTAGTCTTGATAGTCAAGATAATCAATTTTGCATTAAACATACTTATGTAAAAGGGCTACTTGACATAAAGGAGAAATTCCCTTTAATTAACAAATGTCCCCTTTGAAGCTGATATATGACAGAAGCATCCATTTCACAGAGACATTTACCAGAAGGAATAAAAAATAAAAAAATAAACACACACACACACACACACACACACACACACACTGTTTTAAGGCCTTTTAGTGTTACTTCTGTGAGTTCTAAATTAACATGTAATTGTGCTTCTATTCAAGTACCTTAAGAATAATTAGCTATCACTGCCAAGCTTCTAATTCCATTTTATCCTCAGGGGAGTTTTACTCACCTAATCCTAAAATTTTCTTCATAAAACTTGGTAAGAACTCTCATGTTGCCTCGTGATTTACATACTGTATCAAAAGGTAGACGGTAAAAGTAAAACTATTACTTTCAAAAGTAAATTACTAAAATTACACTGGAATTTTTACCTCAGAGGTTATAAATACTGATGACATGAGGATAGGAAACAACTGTAGAGCAAAAGCAACACGGGTCAAGATGATTTATACAGAGAACATATAAGAGTTCACACTGAGCCTGGCTCCTGTATGGAACAAACTCATGCTATCGTCGCAGCTGGGAAAGTGACCTTTTCAACTATGGAAGTCTCCATCTCTGTGAATTATTGACAATTTCCTCACTATTGGGAAGGCATCCTCTTCCTTCGTACCATGATCTCTCTGCTTCTTTCTATATTTGTGCAAACAGATCAAAAATGAAGCGACTGGAGGCTGGGTATTTTTGTGGTACAAAGTGTACTTCTTGTGATACCTTTTATATATAAAGTCTAGACTCTGGGTGGTTGTAGGAACAGGAAAGCTCAGGCTAAATGCCCTGCTATTGTTCTTGACACATCATGCTTGTTAGAGGCTCATCTTGAAACGTCACAGGAGAATCAAAGAACCAACCAACCGCCTTGCAATGAAGCTGCTCCATTTATAGGAGAATAAGTCATGTTACTTCTTTTAAAAAATCTCTTCTGGGAATTAACTCTAAAATGTACTTAGTCTTATACTGCTGGTTCACAAGGAAAGGCAGACTGGACAGGAAATATTTGGAGGCTCTGCTGAGCTTCTGTTAGTGGATCTGAGTCTCAGGTAGACCCAGGGCTGCTGGACTCCTAGGGCACCGGCTCTTGTTTCTAGTATCTGAGGTCTTCCTCTGCATTTCTGCTGTGTCTGTGTTAGTTCACACACCTGTGGAATGCATCCAGTATGTTTGTCCTCTGTTACTCAATTTTCTCATTGAGGCAAATATTTCTTAGAGATGAAGAAATCAATGAAAAACTGGTTTTAACTTTTCTGTGTCAGTCAATGAAGGTAGAGAATTAAAAGGAAAAATGGCTCTACTTTCCTCTCTAGGACTATAGATATTGTTTTCCATTCTTGGAGCTCCTGGTTGATTTCAGTGTGTCTCTCCTGCTAAGGGGAACCTGTGATATATAGTAAGGCTTTCTGTGAGGCCGGATTTCCTCCGGGCCTTTCCAGTTTTGGGAATCACCATGTAATCGGAACAGCTGCCTATACTCTAGATCAAAATCCGCAAACATTCTTTTAACATAACCGGTCTAGCACTTGCCAGTTGGTAAATTCCTTATGAATACAAGCCAAAGTGCTTATGTTTTAAAACTACATTTAGAGGAGGCAAAACTCCTTGAGAAAGACTTAGCAGAGTCTTCAAATTCCAGAAATAGGGAGAGCGGGAGAGCTTATTTCAGAAACTATCTACAATTGCCAGCTAGATATTGTAAGGAGTCACTAACAAACTGTTTACTTGTTTAACAGATTGTTACCTACATATAAGGAACAAAATGAGGAAGCAGAGAGAAAATAAAATCAATGTGTGTGTATACATATACACATACATATACACATACATATACACATACATATATACATACATATACATCAATCATATACATCATATATATCATATACATCACATACATCATATACATCATAGACATCAATCATAGATATCAATCATAGACATCATATACATCATATACATATATATCATATACATATACACATACACATATACATCTTTTTCTAATTGTTGGATGCAAGATCACAACCCAAATCAAAGGGAATTCCAGGGACATAACTATGATTGTGGAAGTAGAAGAGGTCATCATTTAAATTAGTATGAGGTCCTCTGGCTAGCTTATAGATAATACAGTGGACATGATTTCAGTTCTGTACAACAGAATAATTTCTGGGTCTAGAAAGTCACAAATAACATGGAGGGAGAGTAGGAGAAGTGTTACATGATAAAAATGCTATGATGGCGACAAAGTAATGTGTAATCCATGCTCACCTCTCTGTTCATATCACCAACCTAACTTCCCTTGACTCTTTTTGTGCTTGGATGATTCAATAGTGCAGAAATAACATCAGTTACAATAAGCAAACATTTATAAACAAAACAGTAAATGAACCATTAAAACAAAAATGTAATACTATACCCTAACACAAAAAGCATTTAGAGTCAAAGAAAGTGCCATATTATACTGTAGGACTGTATGTCCTGCTTCAGAGACACATGCTCAGGTGTGCTCATTGCCACTCTGTTCACAATAGCTAGAAAGTAGAGGCAACCAAAATGCCTTCAACTGGTGAATGGATAATATGAGTGTGGCAGATTTACACAAAGGTTAGATTCACCTGGAAAAAAATCATAAAAATTGAAGGTAAATTTATGGAACTGGAAAAATTATGTAGAACAAATGGGACCAGAAAGACAAAAGCTACACATTCGATCTTTTTTGAGGATTCTGGTTCTCAATCTTTATATTTGAGTGTATAAGCTGAAGTAACCACAAAATTCAGGAATGTAGAAAGGGACCATGGGAAGAGAGAGAGAAGAAGGGGCTCTAAAGAGAAGGATAGTGGATCATAAGTTCTATGATGGGGGAAAGGGAAAATGTATACGGGGGAGAGGACTTTAACTGGGAAAAAGGGGAGGGAAGTATAATGCAAAGGCAGAGAGAAGGGGAGATAAATAATACCAAGTATGTTTGGAAAAGAGAGAGGAAAACATTATTTTGTAATCCAACTTAAACACACACAAACACACACATGTATGTGTGAATATGCACATGCATATATTTATATCTGTGTGTGTGTGTGTGTGTGTGTGTGTGTGTGTGTGTGTGTGTGTGGTCCAGTTCTAGCCACAGAAAAACATCATTCATCATTTCTGCTTTTGGTTAGAGTGGTCCAAGAGATTCCAAAACCGATATAGACTGTTGTCCTTGTCCTTGGTTACCTCCCCAAACTATTGCTGAAGACGCCATCGGCATTGGACTCAGGACTTAGAGGAATTGAGCTGGAAACCTTCCTGGCTGCTCTGGCTCCTACTAGCTAAAGGTGCTGTGTGCTTTTGTGTTTGTTTTTGCTTCTCTCATTCACTTGGATTTCACCTTAGTATATGTTTCTGAAAGAGACTCAATTTCCTCGTGGCTCCACACTGGCTGTTCTATTATCCATTTTAGGTTCTATTATCCATTTTAGGTTTTCCCCAATCAAATCAATAATGCTTCTTAAAATACTGATTCTTCCCCTTCCGTGTGCCTTTGGTGTGCTCATTTACATTCACACTGCGTCTTGTCACTACTTGTTGTTTATCCATTTATTTTTTTTAATAGTGCCATTTCCTATAATTTTACATTTTAAACTCTTCCTGCTTTTTTTTTTTAACATTTTCCTATTTTTATCAATATACCTCCCTGCATTTTTCAAAAAGGATTATCAGTGAATTAACTATTTTCTTGATTTTTACTGAGATAATTTTCAGATATGTTTTTTATTTGCACTTCGCAACATAATTCTTTCAATGCGTTTTAACACTCCTCAACCTATTTACATGAATCCTAGGATGCCATATTTTTTTCTCCATTTCTCATGGCGAATACTAACCCGTCTAGTTGTTCACCAGCTATAAAGTGGCATAAATTGTTTTTACCTTTGTAAGATGTTCAGTCTCAAATTTGTAACTGAAGAAAGAATCTTTGTGTGTGTTTCTCATCGTACACATTCACTATCTGTGGGTCTGATGTATTTTGCTATTGTCTTCCTGCAATATACATCTGATGGTTCAAACAAAGTTGGATCGCAACAAACAGGACCCAAGGTCTTCCTCCTCCTTCATGTCCTACCCCAGTTATACATACATACAAACATATATACATACATACACACACACACACACACACACACACACACACACACAGGCACAGCAATATACTTTTTCTTCCACTCACTCATATTACAGCTTTGTTGTACTTCTTGGAGTTGCTGTGCATGTCCATAATAGGGGAATAAATTTGAAATTAACTGGATAACATTTAGTCCTTTTTTTTAGTGGTCTGAGAATTAGTCCTTACACATTAGTTAAATAGATGTACTGCTTTTTGATGGTAGATCAGTAAATTTTTCACACATATTTTAGTTGTCTGTTTTATAAACTAAGATCTGGGTGTTCTGCCAGCTGAAGTCTATCATAATTTAAGTCTATTTACTGTCCTAGATCATCATTGTAGTCTTGGATGCTGTCCTGAATTCTTATCTTTTTCCCCTGTTTTTCCTGGAATTTATGAGAGGGATATTTCTAGCATGCTAGAATTTACTTCAGACTCTCTCCTTTGTGCAAACACTGCAAATATCAATTTTGCTTTTCTACCTGAATGTGATTTAAAAATAAACCCATAAATCAACTCTCCTTCACACTATAGGCATGAAAAGACTGAGGTAGATATATAATATCGTTGTCCTTTTCCAAACTGAAGGGCAACTAACTATATTGTTGCTCAGCCTTGGTAGGAAATACGCTAGCATCAGCTTGTACTGGTAATCTCACTAAACATTCAGAGGTAAAATCAGATGCATGTATGTTTTAAAATCGTGTCGATAATTTTAGACTCTGAATTATTGAAAAGTGGAGTTAAAGAATTTATTCAATTTGTTTTATTACAAATGTGCTCCATGTAAATGGAATGAAAGGGAAAGGTAAGTTTGAGTTCCTTAAATAAGGACTTTTTTAATCTAACAAAATGCCATATATATAGATCATATATATATGATCTATATATATGATATATATATATATATATATATATATATATGATTTATTTTTGAAATTGATGTTGCTAAATTGAATATCCTATGTGAAAAAGAGGAAAAGAAGTACCATATTAATCAAATGACAGAAACAGTATATTTGGCATTTTGGGAAGAAGTGTTGAAAGGTTTTTTTTTTTTTTCCTAGCAATAGAAACCTACAAATAGCAACACAGAATCTGTAGGGATTTGAGTAGATGAGAAATAGCTAACTTGCAATTTTGTCACCAGCTTAACCTTAGTTCTTATTATCGGTAGAGCAACCTCAGTATGGTCTTGACAATTACAGGATAAAATTCATAGAAAACTCTCAGCATGTAAACTTGGATATAGTTACTCCTCAACAGAGTTAGTTATTGGTATTATTGGGATCCAGAGGAAGTTTAGAATTAAGACTGTCTGTAAGTACAATTTATGAACAAACTGGGCAGTTTTTCACCCTCAAATTGAAAACAGGCATTTTCTGAAACACAAATAAGAGCATAATTAAGTATTCTTGGTCTGTTCGTGATCTATTGCAGAATTAGTTGGTCAGCTTTGGAGAGCAGGTGTACAGTAGGTAAGAGCCTAGAGGAGACCATACAGCACTATGGGAATCACTGTGTCAAAGCTGATTTGGCAAGCAGGCAAGCCTTTAATGGTGAGCCTACCATAGCATGGTAGCAGCCAAGTTGTGCTGGAAGCATTTTAAGGTAACACAGTTATATGACATCTGGTATGATTTATGTGTCTAAACGTTTTCCTTGTTTTTCCTATGTAACTACAGGGATTCCTGTGATTTGGTGACACCTTTTATACCACACAAAATGACATTAACCCCTCAAATCCTTCCTAACTTGACCACATCTACTGTGAACTTAGTGTATAGCCCAAGCATCAATGTGATTTGTCTGGAGTGCTCAGTAGAGATCATCTTTCTTTGTTTTAGTGTTTAGATAATACCGATCACTCACATAAAATAAAATCCAGTAAGGTGAGCAAACGAATAATAATTTTCAATTTTTAGCTCTAAATTTAAAGGCGATTTAGTGGACTTTATATACTCAAGGATTAAATGACAAAATTAGTGACTGTAAGGAATATACATTTGAAAAAAGTCAGTTAAGCGAAAATTGAAAAATATTAAAAATAAAGTTTATGAGGGAAAAGAGTATAATTATAGGATGCGAATACTACAGATTTTTTTTAAATCTCAGGATCATTTTCATTAATTTCTGATATTAAAGACATTTAAAAATAAGTAAAATTTTTAAATGATAAAACATGAACTAAGTGTTACTGACACTCAAGAGTGAAAGGTAAATATCCATAAAATTCAGAAAAACAGAACTTTGGAAATTATTTAAACAACGGTCTGAAACATGCCCTAGCATTTAAACCATAGGATGTTCCATGGTCAAATAAAATTCAGAAATGCTGGGTTACACAAAGTGACCCTTTTTGGCTTTCAGATATTTCCAGTGGGTTCTCGGTTTTGGTATTACCACATTTAAGTATAGATCTTGAAGAGACAGAGTCTGAGAAATTGACTTCAAAGTGTTAATATTAAATGTAACCGTTGTTCTCTGTAAGAGAGCTAAAGTCCAGAGAAATATGTAGTTGAGTATTGGCAGACACAAGGCTGGAAGATGTGGTCATTTTTAAAATTCCTTTTCTGCCTGATGTTTTATTCAACTTGATGGATAACAAATTCTTTTCTCAGAAACAGCTCGTAAACTAACAGGGCACAACCCATTGCTTCAGATTTAATTTTCTAATCTCTCTGAAACTGCTTCTGCAAAGCCTCTGATTCCCACTGACATGGAAACAGATTCCATGCACCTCTGCACATTGCCATCTGCCCAGGCAAAGCTGTCCCTTGTGTTGAGTTGAGTGGAAAGGTAATCTGTCGCTCAGCACTGCGTGTATTGGAGTAGCACCGAACTGAAAATCAAAATGGCACGGAGAAAGGCCTATCTCACAAAGAAAAGCTGCACCATGCCTGTTCATAAGCAGTGAGCACTGGACTCCTTTTGTCTGTTCATACACATAGGCTCGGGTGGCTGAGAGAAAGGTCTAGTTCCCACTTAGGGCTATTCATGAACCCTTGAGATACATATCATTGCTTATACTCAAGTGAAAGTGGACAAATGTAAATCGTTTGTAACATAGAACCTGCAACTGGTTTACCTACTGTGGAAGTGAATCCAAATTGGATCAAACTGCAGTAAAACGGGAAGAGTCGCTTGCCATGAGCGCTGAATCTGGAGCAAACAACCAGGATCTCGATCTGAAGGAGAAGATATCAAGTGGAACCACATGATCTATTCCATTTTGTACACGGTAAAACAATTTGGCTGCCGACAGCATCAAAAACTAATCATGTGAACGAGCCATTTATTTTTGACAGCAAAACCACAGACCATCATTCTTCATGGTTTCACAAAAGTCGTAAGCATGCACAATCCTGTCAGTGAGCCATCACTAAAACCCAGGCTGATGCTCTACTCCAGCTCAGGAAGATGGAGCAGTTGTCAGTTAGCTGATAAATATAGAATATAAAACTGTGACATCTGTTCTCTTTGAATATCTCACTATTATTTATTCTTTAATTTAAGAAATACAATGCATATGGCTCTGGGCACATTTTCAACAAAGAATAATGTGCTTTTGGAAATTACCTGAGTTAGCAATGAATTGTGGTGAAAGCTCCAGGAAGATAAACCATGCTCTTCATTCGACACTTCAGCACATAATTCATAGGCTATAAAAGAGACTGGTGAGTGGTTTTTTTCCTATGAATATGCAACCCTCTATGTCTTCTGACATAGAAACTAAGACATGCACTAGAAATTTCTGCTAAGTATGTACTATTCTAGAGATCGCTGCCAGTTGTGAAGACAACTCACCTTGAATTTAAAAATGGGGAGAAGCACCCACAAATTATTTCTTGCTTCTTCACACAGAGCAAACTGAGATGCTCATGTTCTGGAATCTTACAGCATCTTTCATTCACACTATTAATTCTAAGCACACAATAAGTGAAGGGCAGATAAACCAGGGACAGCACCTTTACAACAGCAACTTCTTGTGATCAGAAAAGACAGGAAAGGAAAAATACAAAAGGGAAAACTCCCATTTAATTCAGAGTTAGGGAAAATCCCCCAACTCATAGCTTTTCTGGTACGACTTGCCATCTTAAGTGAAGAAGATTGCAACCCCATAGGAATAACAACAGTATCAACTAACCTGGACCCCTTAGAGCTCCCAGAGCCTAAACCACCAACCAAAGAACATCCGTGTGCTGGTTTTTCCCCCCCCCACACACACACACATATGTACCAGATGATTCCCTTGTCTGGCCTCAGTGGCAGAGAATGTTTCTGATCCTGTAAAGACTTGATGTCCCAGGGAAGGAGGATGTCTGAAAGGGGAAAGCACTATCACAGAGGTGATGGGGGAGAGGGAATGGGGTGAAAAAGTCTGGGAGAGGGGACCGGGAGGAGAAGCAACATTTGAGATGTAATAAAATAAAATAAAATAAAATAAAATAAAATAAAATGACAAAAATAAAAGGGATTTGTAGGAAAAAAAAAAAAAAAAAAAACGGCTGGGGAATCCAGGGTTCTTCAACCCAGCCTGTGTATAGTCGGCTGGGAATGCCCTGGGTTCCTCCAGTTGGAAGTTAGGCCTCTCCACGGTTCCTCACCACACGGCTCCAACACACGAGGAAGTCCTTGGGTTTCCAAAACCAGTTTATTGGCATGATGGATGGTGGATGGATCTGGATGCACACCCCCTAAAACCCAGGGCAGACCTGAATTAAATAGGGAGGGGAAGAGGAGGGAGGAGCTGGGGAGGAATGCTTAATTGGCTCCACCCTCTGGCCTTCAGATACCTCATTAGTATGTAAATCTCTCTAGGGCCTGTTCATCACGCCCTCCATTTGTGTATGTGACTGAAAGGCGCAGGTTGAATGGAGATTAAACCTAGTGACAGGAACCTGGGTTCTGGGGGCATGGCCAAACCCACAAGCCAAGAATCAGGATACCTTTCCATGGCCCAACAGGGATCCACTGCTGTTCTCTATTAAGCTCACTGGGTTAAGCTGGTTGGTGTTGTACAAGTCCACTGTAGAATCTAGATATGGTCGTGGACACTACTTAACATGGTCAACAAAAGTAAAGAAACTAATACATTATTATCATTACTTCACAATGGAAGTGCTCAAAAGACTTAAGATTTTCAAATCTACTTAAATGAGAAGCTAATCTCATAAGCCTTAGTAATTTTCTAAATAATAATAAACCAGCACACTAAACACAGTTTAAAAACTAAAGCAATGTAGTTTAGCATTTTCACAAATACTTTCAAGCTGTGTTGGTTTTTAAGTTGTGTTGTGAGTCTCTGTTAAAGGAAAAAGGAAAAGTAAGTCTCCTTAGTTTTGAAGTTTCTAGAATATCAGACCTTTTTTATGTGGACAATCATGCCTTCTCAGATGGTTTATACAGCTTCTAGAGTATCAGACTCTGCTTATATAACAAAAACTTTGATGAATTAAGTGCAAAGCATAAATTTATAGATCAAGTTTCATCTTAAATATACATAGGCTTGAATCTGAAACTGAAATATCCTCCACCAAATGAACTTTAGACTTTGTTTTTCTCAGAGTATTTGAATAATAGCTCTATATATTTGGTAAGATAAAAACACAGCTGCATCCTTTCCTCCTTATGAAATTATCGAGTTATTGGATAGGTAATAAGACCGTATTTTAAGGGACATTCATCAAATGTGTACAGACAATTAGATAGTGACCAGGTTAAGGAATTTCTAGCAAAATTTATATTGCTTTCAAGCTTGAAGTGCCATGGAATAAAATTTCAAATATTAATAACAAAATATTCAGAAAAGCTGTCAGTTGTTTTACATGTGTGCATTCATATACTAAAATGAGATAAATATATGCAATTTTATAGCAATTGACACTATTCTGAAGTTCAATTACATTCTGTGAGAAACTAGAGAAAATGCATTCTGTTCTCCATAACACTTTGTTCACAAGCTTTAAAAGAAGACTCTTCTACTTTTGATTTTGAGTTATTAATTTATGGAAATTTTTTTACTATCCTTGTGGTTTTTGCTTTATTATCTTTAAATTTCCAAAATAAATACAGCTGTATCCTAAAAAAGAAGACATTAGATAGAACCCTGCATGTCCATATTCGAATGTGCGTGGATTCATCACATTTTGGTCTCTTCTGCTATGGGTATGACATGGTTGTTTAGTTTATTTTTGTGCATTTTAGTAGAATTGTGTTCCAAATTCAGAACCTTGAACATTTTGAACAAATTTTCTGCTCTGAACTGCATGCCTTGCATCAGGGGTTCAACTAAGTGACACAATAATTACTTTTCTCATTGAACAGCAAAATGTCTGACAAAGGCCACTTGAGAAAGAGCTGATTTTGGCTCAGTATTTGAGAGAATAGAAACAGCCATGGCAGAGAATTGTGAGATGAACATGAAGTTTCTGGTGACTTGTGTTCACTCGGAAGAAGTAGAGGAAAGAGTATGCTGGTGTTTGGCTTGCTTTCTTTTCCCTTTATTTTCAATCTGGGACCCCTGTGAGTGGGGCACAGTGCCACTCATATTCAGAGTGGTTCTCTCTGCCTCAGTTAAAGCTCTTCTATAAATGCCCACACAGACATACCCAGTGCTTTACATTTCAGGTAATTCTTAATCTAGAGACATTGACATGAAGGATGAATTATCATCTATAACATGATTGCCCAGACAAAGACCTGTCTGAAAACTACAAGTGAACTATGATAAAACTTTCAATGTTCTAGTATCTATACACATTGTAAATACACTAAAACTCAGGTAATGTTAATTTTTCACAATATAGTTAACCCCAAAATGCTATTATATATCCACAGTACTCAATTTAACATAGACAAAATAAAAAATATTGAGATATTTTACTTTTTGGTAAAAATTTGTGAACTCATAGTACTTTATATCTAAAGCATATTCCATTTCAAAATATTAACATTTTAGTTTTCTCAGGATACATTTACTGCTAGTAACTTCTGGACATCTCAGAACAGTTGTCTCTAATCCAATCACTCTCTTATAGCCAATATATCTCTCAAAAATTAGAAGAAATTTTTCAATTTTGTTTCTCTTTTTAATAACAGATTCCCTGAAAGTTCCAGTTACTTTCAAACATTTAAACTTAATCCAAACAGCTGAACACTCATTGTCATCTTTAAACCAAAGTTGCCCAAGACAAGATCACGAAAAATTATTTTAAATAAAACTAGTGCTCAGCAGAAGCCAGTGATTTGTTCATAGCACATAAGTGGCTGAAATACTTTACCTTAAATCAAAATACCATAACTTTTGCCTGGGAAGAATGGGAATTGGAAGAGAAAAAAAGTCTGGATTTAGTCATTACATAGTGTATGCATGCATGCAACATCACACTAACAGTATTACGGTACATGGTGAATATGTGATAATAGTCTATGTATATAAACAATTTAAAAATAAACAGTTCTAACAAAAATTTAGTGTTTTGTCTATTTCAATCTCAAATTAATACTATCAAATACCATCTCTGATATTTTAAAAAATATAATAACTTATTTTTAGGGGAAACATCAATACTTGCCTTTTATTGCTCATATATTTAACTTAGCAGCACATAACACGGAGACTTTAACATTTCCCCTTTGCATCTTTCTCTCACTTGAATCCAATGGTACCATAGCTGCCACTCTTTTTCTCTAACCTCAGTGGAAACACTTCTCTATTGTTCTTCACTGATTTCACTATCTATCATTTTCTTCTGATATTACAAGACTCAGTTCTTGATCTCTTTTTCACTTGGTTCTCATTTTGTTTTCTTTCTTTGAGATGGAAATGATGTCTGAAGCTCAAGATGATACTCTGCTTCCACCTTCTAAGTACTGAGACTATAAGTGTGAGTCAATCACTATACTTACTTCTTTCATGACGTTGTCCAGTTTTGTTGATTAAATATAATCAACAGATAACTAATGAGTATAGATTTTTTATTGAACTCCAACCTTACATATCGAAACTTCTATTTGATGTCTACTAGGGATGTCATGAAAATTACTCAACTGAAATCCTATTCATTCTCCAAAATTTATGCCATCTATAGTTTTTTCTTGTACTAATAGTAGATCCAGAGTTCTCATTTCTAAGACCTTTGACTCCTTTTCAAACTAGACTCCTCTTTCTCTCCATCCAATAAGGAAATATTGAATTGATCTTGAAATACACTTAGAGATGATAATTGTTTCACTGCTCCAAGTTTGTCAGTCTAATTAAACCAATATCATCTTTGACCATAGAATGTAACAATTTGAGCAGATTCCTGCTTCACTTTTCCTCTTATAATCTGTTCCAAAGGGAGTTATCAGAGGGAAAATGAGGGCATGTAGAATTGAAAATTTAAAGAAATCACCAACAAGAAACCTGTTCACAAAAGCCCTCTAAAGAAAATATTTGCACAGACTAATAGAATAGATGTGAAAACAGGCCACAATCTTCCTCTGTGTGCAAGAAACACACTTCAGCATCAAAGATAGACATTATTTCAGAATGCAAGGGTAGAAAAAGATTTTCCAATCAGATAGACATAAGAATAAAGCTGGTATAGCCATTCTAATATCCAACAATATAAATTTCAAGCCAAAATTAATTAAAAAAAAAAGATAAAGAAGGGCACTTCATGCTCGTCAAAGAAAAATCTAACAAGTTTATCTTTCAGTTATTAAGAACTGTACCTCAAATGAAAGGACAGTTACATTTTTAAAAGAAACATAGTTAAAGTTTAAATCACACACTGACCCTCACACGTTTGTAGGCTGCCGACCCGACTTGGCTGGTCAAGATGGCGATGTAAGGCTGGGCGGTGGTGGCACACGCCTTTAATCCCAGCACTTGGGAGGCAGAGGCAGAGGCAGGCGGATTTCTGAGTTTGAGGCCAGCCTGGTCTACAGAGTGAGTTCCAGGATAGCCAGGACTACACAGAGAAACCCTGTCTCGAAAAAAAAAAAAAAAAAGAAAGAAAGAAAGAAAAAAAAAGAAAGATGGAGATGTAAGCCTCTGGCCCGATCCAGTTTGGTCAAGATGGAGCCGGCTTTCGGTATGATCTACTGGTAAACAAGTGCACTGCGCATGTGATCACCCTTGGGCCAACTCAGTTTTGGCGCCAACCCTTCCCTAGCGGGTTATGCTAATGAGGCACTACAATTCCAACCAACCGCCCCTCCCAAGTGGGCTATGCAAATGAAGCACTGCAATTTTGACCAATCGCACACCTCCACGTGCATTCCCCTACTAGGGCTGAGGGTATATAAGCAGCTCGCTCTGTGGGCTCGGGGTTCCCTGCAAGAATGATGAAGCCCTTCTATAATAAAGGCTGTTGAGAAGGATCCGATTGTTTGAGTCTTCCTTGCTGGTCGAGTGGGGCACGACACAAGTTGATGGTGGAAAACTTCAAAACCCCACTTTTATCAACAGAGAGGTCATCCAAACAAAAACTAAACAAAGAAATACTGGAATTTACTGTCATTATAAACAAAATGGACTGTCTCTGTGCCCTTTGGTTAATCTGGCTAAGGGTTTGTCTATCTTGTTGATTTTCTCAAAGAACCAGCTCCTGATTTTTTCCTGATATTTTATATAGTTCTTTTTGTTTCAACTTGGTTGATTTCAGCCCTGAGTTTGATTATTTCCTGCCGTCTACTCCTCTTGGGTATATTAGCTTCTTTTTGTTCTAATGCTTTCAGGTGTGCTGTCAAGTTATTAATGTATGCTCTTTCCATTTTCTTTTTGTGGGCACTTAAAGCTATGATTTTTCCTCTTAGTACTGCTTTCATGGAGTCCCACAAATTTTGATATGATGTGTCCTCATTTTCATTTAAATCTAAAAAGTCTTTGATTTCTTTCTTTATTTCTTCCTTGACCAAGTTATCATTGAGTAGAGCATTGTTCAGTTTCCACATGTATGTGGGCTTTCCGTTGTTTTTGTCCTTGTCAAAGACGAGTCTTAGTCCATGGTGGTCTGATAGGGTACAAGGGGTTATTTCAATTTTTTTGTATCTGTTGAGGCCTGTTTTGTGATCTGAGTGGATGGTTTTCAGCTGACATTCATTCTAAAGCCAAGAAAAAAGCCAGGTTCAAAACTAAGTTTTTTAGTTAGGAGAGATGACAGAGGTTCTGGTTAGTCAACAAAATGATGGACTGGGTATTAGGTCTATCATGTACCTCACTGATACAATTAGGAATAATTATGCTCTAATTGCATTTTGAGAGAAAAAATTTTATTTTAACAGGAAGGGTGAAGCTAGGTGATGAGAGAGAGAGAAAGGGGGGGGGGGCATAGAGGCAGAGGTTCACGTGTCTCCACCAGTCAAAGATAGTTTATATATCTAGGTTGGGTATTGGTTACACTTCTGATTGAGCATTACCAAACTTATAAAGCCTTTGATTAACATTTTAAAAAATATATAAAAGCAAAAAGGAAAAGGGGGCATGGGATAGGGGTTTTCTAGGGAGGGGAAATGGGGAAAGGGGATGGCATCTGAAATGTAAATAAAATATAAAAAAATAAAATAAAAAATAAATCAAATGGACCTATCAGATATCTACAAAACATTGCACTCAAATTTACACACACACAAAATTTACCCTTTTTACCCCCAAAATTGACCACATACTTTATCACAAAGCGAGGCTCAACAGATAGAAGAAAACCAAAATAACCTCCCATATCCTATCAGATTATCATACATTAAAGCTAGGTTTCAACAACAACAGAATAAACAGAAAGCCTACAAACGTATAGAAACTGAATATCTCCCTACCAAATGAAATGAGTACTGTGTCAAGGCATAAATAAAGAAAGAGATTAAAGACTTTCTAAAATTCAATGAAAATGAAGGCACATTTCCAAACTTATGAGACACAATGAAAGAATCGTGAAGAGGAAAGTTCATAGTACTAAGTACTTTCATAAAGAAATTGGAGAAATCTCATACTAGTAACTTAATAATATACCTGCAACCTCTAGGACAAAAAGAAAGAAAATAACCAAGTGGAGTAGATAGAAGGGAAAAAAAATCAAACTGAAGTCTGAAATAATACAATAGAAGCAAATAGAACAATACAAAGAATCTACAAAACAAAGGATTAGTTCTTCAAGAAAATCAAAATAGGAAAACCCTTATCCAAACTAACTAGAAGACAGAGATAGAATACCCAAATTGCAAAATCAGAAACAGAGAGAAAGAGAGTGATATCAACAGACACAAAGGAAACATTAGGCTATACTTTAATATAGACTACTCCATAGAAACTGGAAAATCTGAAAGAGATGGATAATAATTTTCTTCATAGATAACACTAAAGTTAAATAAAGTTCAGATAAACAACTTAAATAGACTTATAACCCCACCACTAAGGGAATAGAAGCAGTCATTAAATACTCCCAACAAAACAAACAAACAAATAATAATAATACGTCAGCACCAGATGGTTTTACAACATCCTACCAGAATTTCAAAGAAGTGTTAATGCCAATGTTCCTCAAATTATTCCAGAAAACAGAAACATAAGAAACACTGCCCCATTCATTTTATGAGGCCACAGTCACACTGATACTCAAACCTCACAATGATTCAACAAAGAAAAAATTTACAAACCAATTTCTCTTATGAACATAGAAAAAGACTCAATGAGATACTCACAATCTGAACCCAATGACTTGTCATGTAGACCATCCAACAAGATCAAGTAGCCTTCATACCACAGTTGCAGGGATGGTTCAAACTGTGGAAATTTGTCATTATAACTCACGTTATAAACAAACTTAAAGAAAAAAAAAAAAAACACTCACACACATGATCATCTCACTAGATGCCAAAAAAGCCTTTGACAAAATCCAATATCCGTTTATGTTACAAGTCTTAGAGATATCAGGGATACAAGTGACATACCTGGACATAGTAAAAGTAATGCAAGGCACAGCAAACCTATAGCTAACATCAAATTAAATAGAGAGAAACTAAAAGTAACTTCACTAAAATCAGGAACAAGAGTAGGTTGCCCACTCCTGCCATATCAAATACTATATTCAGTTTTACCTAGATCAATAAGACAGCTGAAAGAGATCAAGGGGATATAAATTGGAAAGGAATAGATTAGAGTATTACTATTTTCAGATGCTAATATTATATAAACAAGCAACCACAAAAGTTTTACCAGGAAATTCCTAAAGCTGATAAATACTTTCAACAAAGTGGCTATATATAAGAATAACACACACACAAAAAAAAATCAGTAGCCTTCCTTTATACAAATGACAAAAAGGCTGAGGAAAAAAATCAGAGAAACAATACCTTTCAAAATAGCCTCAAATAATATAAAATATCTTGGAGTAAATTTAACAAAGCAAGTAAAAGATTTATATGATAACAACTTCAAGTCTTTGAAGAAAGAAATTGAAAAAATATCAGAAGATGGAAAGGTCTTCCATTCTCATAGATCAATAGAATCAATATAATAAAAATTGCCATCCTACCAAAAGTAATCTGCAGATTCAATTCAATCTCCATCAATATAATTCTTTATAGACCTTAAAATTACGCTTCATATGGAAAAACAAAAACTCAAGCTAGCTAAAACAATCCTGAACAATAAGAGATCTTCCAGAGGTATCACTATCCCTGATTTCAAGCTGTATTACAGAGCCATAGTAATGGCAATTGTATTGGCATAAAAACAGACACATTGACCAATGGAATTGAGTTGAAGACCCAGACAAATCCATACACTCATGAACACAACATTTTTAATAAAGAAACCAGAAATAGATACTTGAACAAAAGAAAGCACCCTCAACAAATGGTGCTAGTCAAACTGGATTTGAGGTGCTTTTTGTCTGTTCCAGTTTCCTCAGCTGAGAATTTTTTTGTTTAGCTCTGTACCCCATTTTTAAATAGGGTTATTTGGTTGTCTGGAGTCTAATTTCTTGAGTTCTTTGTATATACTGGATATTAGCCTTCTATCAGATGTATGATTGGTAAGGACCTTTTCCCAATCTGTTGGTTGCCATTTTGTCCTATTGACAGTGTCCTTTGCCTTACAGAAACCTCACAATTTTATGAGGTCCCATTTGTCAATTCTTGATCTTAGAGCATGAGCCATTGGTGTTCTATTCAGGAACTTTCCCCCTATGCCTAGGTATTCGAAGGTCTTCCCTACCTTCTTTTCTATTAGTTTCTGTGAATCTGGTTTTATGTGAAGGTCCTTTATGCACTTGGACTTGAGCTTTGTACAAAGAAATAAGAATGGATCGATTTGCATTCTTTGTGGGCTATACACTGAAAATTTAGTGGGGTAGGGATATAGAAACCTAATAGCAAAATTATTTATTAAATAATCATGCCACAGATAATAAAGTATTAGATAAT
Source organism: Arvicanthis niloticus (assembly GCF_011762505.2). NCBI lineage: Eukaryota > Metazoa > Chordata > Mammalia > Rodentia > Muridae > Arvicanthis > Arvicanthis niloticus. The sequence continues at coordinate 53,766,722 of NC_047673.1, forward strand.
AGATAATTTAATAGGCTGCATAGCCCCAAACAGATGTACACAATTAATATGAAAAATAGAAACTTTTCAATTATTAAGCAGCAAAAAATAATTAGTAGTTAAGAGATAAATGAAGTGCTATACTTTCCGCATAGCTCAAATAAAATTTTGCTGTAAACAGGTTAAATATTTTAAGGTAAAAATTATATTTTAATAAAAATTAAGAATATATAAACAATCTTAAATAAGCAAATTCCTGACCCTCCTGTCTTCAAGTCCTGCATGCTGGGATGATAGTTTGGTACCACCAAGCCTATATTTTTTTTAGGCTTGAGCCCATTAAACATGTATACTATTCAAACAGTATGCTAAATGAGGTACACCTATGGTTGATTTGATTTTTGTGTTTTTGTTACAGGGTTTCTCTATAAAACCCAGGCTAGGCTTGAACTCTTGATAATTCTTAACCTCAGGCCCATTAAAGTTCTGGGATTACAGGAGTGCACCACCATGTCTGGCTTTATTATTATTATTATTATTATTATTATTATTATTATTATTATTATTATTTTGTGAGGTGGGATCTCATTGTGTAGTCTTAGATCATCTGAAGCTTCCTATGCAGACCTAGGTGCCTTCCTAAGTGCTGGTATTAAAGGTTCATTTCTTTGTAGATAGACATGGACTGTCAATGAACACTTCCTAGCACATTGCCCCATGATGCACCTCGCATGTCAAGCCATCCATCTCAAATGCACTTGGTAGAGGCTGTGTAATAAGAGCTAACTAACTCTTCCCACAAACAGTTCATGGAGCACCACTAACAGTTCCCCGATGAACTGTGACATGATCTGGACAGTGTTTTAGCCCACAGGCTTCTGCCTGTGCACTTCACTGTCCTGTCTGACAAGCCTGCACCCTGATGCACTCTTTCAAGGCTTCTGCTTTGACTACAGCTTAAGTCTATAAAGAAGAAGCCCCTCCCCCTCTCAATGTTCCTTCTTCCCAGATCTTTCCTAATGCCCTATTATTTCTACGGACATATTTGAAATTGCCAAGCTTATACCCCAGAGTTTTAGTTAGGATTACACTGAACTTGGGAACTGATTTCTAAGTAGTTGGTCTTCTTTCACATGTGTACTCCCACCTGGGATTTGAGGTTTATTTCTATGTATTAACTCTTTTGTTATTTCCTTTAATAAAGATTCCTGTTCTTTAAAAAGTTTATAGACAAAGAAGTAGTGATAGACAAATTAAACTATAAAAAACAACAAAATCATTTGCTCATAAAAAAATGTTTTGGAAAGACCAAGAAATAATATCTTATTACAATTTTCAATACAAATAAAGAACATTGGGTAACTATTCTATTACAGATAGTTTGCTGAATTCCAATAAATAAATAGAACCAAAAGAAAATATAACTTATAAGACTAGGAATGTTGATTCCAAAAGTAACCCTATGACGCCAATAAAAAATATAAAGTTTTCAACTTTAGTTACTAGAGAAATTCATATCAAATTTCAAAAACTTAAGAAGTTTGACAATAAAAATATTGGGAAAAATAAATCAATGGCATTTTTTACTACTATTATACTACATAACTATTGCTACAAATTAATACCATTACCTTAAAAATAATTTGACATTCACTGACAAGTTTTATTATATCCTTATTATTTTATATTTTATTATATTCATTATATACTTAGCCCTGCCCTATATTTTTATCAATGGGTCATGTAAAAAAAAATGTCCACAAGGCCTGCCTGCAAGACACGCACAGGTGGAAGACACCCAGAGTCCTGCCAGCTGTGTGAGCCACTACTATATGCAAGTATGAAGTAGAGAGATGGGAGAGAAGGAGAAGTGGAACAGCTGGAGCTTATGAAGTGTAGGTGGAGATGGTGATAACTAAGGTCTGGTTCCCTAATTCATTCTTGATTTCGTCAATAAAAGAGGCTGGGAGCCAATTGCTGGGCAAAAGGGACAGGGAGGACTTCCAGGGCCCAGGAGGAAAAGGAAACCCAAAGAAAGAGAAGCTTTTTGACCAGGCTTTGGGATGAGAAAGATGCAGCAATCATGTAAGATCTCGGGGAAACTAGATCAAGGGGGATTGGGGAGGAATAGCTGATGTGAGCAACTTGGTTTAGGGCAGAAGTAGAGACAGATAATAAATTGATAAGGGCACACATTTTCAAGCGGGAGGTATTTGAGCCCAGCAATTTTACTAGCAGGCAAATTCAAAGTAATAAAGCTGAATGTGTTTTTTATCCACAGATTCAAAGGTCTCTGGTGGGGCTGGTAATGAAGCCAGTGGAGCTGTCAACTCCTAGAGTTTGTGGCCATGTATCAGCCTGGGTCTGTGTTGAGGCCCATGGCTCATATTACCACTAAAGACCACGTGAACATTCTTGGTCTGGGCTGCCTCCTAGTATCATGTTAATGTCCAATGGGTATGCAAAGATGTCTCAGCCCCTCACTGGCTGCTGCACTTGGAAGACTGGGCCTTGTGACTTGCCTGGGCAGCACAATAGAGCTGGCTGTAATAACAAAGACATGGGTGAGCCAGCTCTGAGGGTGTGGGAGAGGGAGAGCTGGTCCAGCCCCTTACTGTCTGGAGCATTGGGTGAACTAGCTGGGGCAATGCTGGAGACCCTACTCTGGTAGTATAGCCATTGCTCTGTCAGGTTAACCAACTCAGCTACCACATAGGCCCAGATCCCAGAGCTTTGAGTTGGCTCACCCCAACATCTACCTCAAATATGATTCAGCAGCTGCAGACCGCTCCTAGAGGCAGGCAGACACCAGGCATAAACTATCAGTACAGCATAGTCCTTTCAGCAAGCAGACACCAGGCAGCTGTAGTTCAATCCTGGAGAAAATACCAGGCTCACTACCTGGCCTGAGGCAATGCTACAGAAGTGGCAAGCTGCTGCAGCAACCCCACAAGGAGTTCTTGGACGAGTTTTTTTTTTTTTTCCCAAGGGCAATGTTATCACAAGTTAAGCTCAACAACTCTATAAGGCAAATCAATACATGCATGTCATTGGAGCAAACCGAAGCTTAGTGCCCCTCTCCCACTATCCCTGGGGTCATTTTTATGCTCCTTCATCAAGAGTCTTCATGTATCTGCTATATCCAAACATCCTTTCACCTGTGTCTATTTCAGGGAGACATTTTTCATACGTCTGCTTTAGCAAGATATCCTTTCACCTATGTGCCCCAGCAAAACATCATTTGACATAAATGAGTTTCCAAAGAACCAGAAGTTTCCACTTCAAAGTAGTTTTCAGATGTGACAATTAATGAACTATCTGTGTGCACAAATAAAATACTAGAAGGCCACATATAGTTTTGTATTAATTATGCTTTTAAAAAGATTTAAAGTATATAAGTGTATATCTCACAGAATTCTTTTTATAAAGCAAGAGACATATTACAGGAAGTTTACTGGCAACTTTAGGAAACTTCAGATGATAGAGTCTTAGTTAGTCATCACATAATTTTAAATTAACTAAGTTAAAAATGAATTCCTATATAGATCAATGATTATAATGTGGAATAAGCTGAGGATTATACTTTTTGCCTATATTATAAGATTATAAATTATAGAAGTATAAAATGGATCACATTGTTAGTTAAAATGTGTCATAATTATTAAATAGACCTATAGAAAGCATCTTGTCCCATCCTGAGGTATGCTAAAACATAAAGGATATAAACCAAAGCCCATTAAAATTCAACCAAGCTCTAGAGAGAAAATGATAAAGACTTCAGAGAAGAGCTTGGACTTAGAACTTGGACATTTTGTGTTTTGATTTCTGAGCACTGTAGCTCCTGCATAACTATGTGCAAGTTATTCAGTTTCTCTGTGAAATTAGGATGCTAACCACCATGGTGTTATAATGGACACAGTTGATCTTAATTGCCAATATTAGTGAAAAGTCACCTGAGGGCATGGGTTGCCTTGCTCACAGTTGGCCACTCTTGTGCTTCTTGCTATGTTCCACTCGGCAGCCAGGACCTGAACTCTGCTTTCCAACGTGAGCATGTCAGGGTTTCCCAGCTAAGTATACCTGACAGCATTTAGGGTGTCTTTAATTCTGTCTCTGTCTGGGCTTTCAGTTAAAGGAATCTGGAGAGTCAAGAGAACAAATGGCTTTTCCTAAAAAGCAACTCTTTCCGAATACTGACTCCTAGACATGTTCCCACAACTGGTCTACCTCTCTTCTCCTTTCAGTTACCCACATCCAAACATTAGTCTAATTTTAAACAGATACAGATCATCATAGCTCTTAGTCAACACAACAATAAAAATGATGTGTGAGGAAAGAGTTACAGTTTTCAAAAGACACATGGGACAGAATCTGACTTAACCTGTCCGAGACTCTGTCCTTGCTGCAAGAACTTTCTAAGAACTTTTAACTGTTGTGCTCAGCAACCCCTGAGTTCCAATTTTTTGAGTCTATACGTCAATGAGTTGTCTTTAGTGGGTATAATTTCATTGTGGACATAACTATATGTCAATTATACTCACAATTAGCCATTGTCTTCACTAAAGTTTCTGGAAGGGTCATGGCAGGTAAAAAGAGAGGGTGAGGTTTTTTAGACAGGCAATAGGAAAATGTACTTCAGTGAGACTAACCAACAGGATTAGCTGTCCAATTGTTGAGATTAAGCAATGTTCTTTTCTATTTTTTTTCCTAAGTAGACCCCAGCCTTCGTGGGGTGAATAAAATCTCACATTTTTAGCCAAGATATGACTTTTCAAATAAGCTTAGGTATTCCATTAATATGCACCCTAAAAATAAACACAAAAGAGTGAAGGAAGACACCCAAAGACATTTTTAAATGTGAAATTTCTTATTGTCAGGGTGAAGAAAAAATTCTGTATCTGCTTTGCACACATCAACATGTGCTATCAAATATTATTGATGTACTTGACAAACTTCCAAGTATAGCATCAGCCTTGCTAAAATACCCACTGGCACAACATTGCACTTCCAAATTTAGTGGGACAGCTGACAGCGTTTTTATCTTCTTGGTCTCTCAAAAAAAAAAAAAAAAAATGACCAGCAAATATTTCACTGCATACATTTTCAAAGGTTCTGATGCTTATTTTTCTCTTTTTAGAAAGTAATTTCCCTGAGTGTGAAATTCAAAAATTCAGATGCAACCTTTAACCTTCAGCAGAAGGGAAAAGTAGGTGTTTGAGTAACATTCCCCTACACATTATAATAATGGTGCCATTTAGAAAGGCTTTTGTGAAATGAATTTTATCTTGAAAAAAATCAAATACTGCTATCTGTAATAACAACTCAGAAATTAAAATATTTCTATTAGTCTTTTGCAATAAAACCACTATCCCTTACCTAAGGCAAAGTTTTTACCTTCTCCTTTCAAAGTTTTTGGGTTTTTTATTTTATTTTGTTTGTTTTGTTTTGTTTTGTTTTGTTTTGCTAGACAAAAAGAAAGTCTTTCAGGTTAGATCCTGCTTGAATCTTCCAAGTTCTATGTCCTAACTGTGCTGTGTCTTCAGCAAAAGGAAATTACCTTCAAGTATCTTGAATTTGAATTTGAATTTCTCTGAGTTATTATTTATTTTATGTGTATGAGTGTTTCTCCTGCGTGTGTCTGTGTACCACGTGTGTGCCTAATGCTCACAGATGATAAAGTAAGGTGACAGATCCCTCAAACCAGAATAGCAAAGAGCTATGAGAAGGATGATTAGAGTCAGGTATTTGAGTAACGTAATTTTCAGAGATACATAAATTTCCTAGAATACAGTTATCAGAAGGCAACAGATCTTAAAACTAAAGCACTTTTAAACAATCAGTATGATGGAAATTAAATGGATATCGCTTAACATCATAGCAACCTGAAGTTTTAAAGTAAATCCCACAATGGAAAAAAAAAAATGAACAAGGGAATTCATTGACATTTGAATGTCAGCCTCCTGGTTCTTCCAACTGAATCATGTTTCCATTTCAGAATCTACACTGTCATGCTCATTTTTTTTTAAATATAGTAACATAATATTGTGCCAAGAAGCAAGGGCAATGCCAAACCTAGAACAATCCATAAAATCAAGTTTGGGGAAGAATTGAATTACTTATAAATATCAAAAGCTGTGTAGAGAGTAATAATTAGAAAATAATTGCAAGAAAATCTGCTGCTTTTCTCTCAAAGTCCAAAGTGTACCCTGAAGCTAATGTGGTCAGAACAGTGAAGTTTTGTATAGATAAAAATGGAACCCCCTTTTATGACCAAGTTCTACCACATGCTCTGTAGTTCTGTTTTTGATCCAAGTGTGGTCCACATGCTTCTGGGATATAACAACGTGGTTTTTATGCCACAACCAAAAACAAGTCATACCATTAGTTTCTTGTGGGTTTACTGGCTCCCTTTCCTCACAAAATAGCCTAAGGGGCACCTGGGATTCAACATCATATGAGCATTGCCCATCTCTAAGCTTACAGTTTAGCTCTATAAGGGTTTCAGTTATCACCTTATAGAAAATGCCCTGAATTTCTCCAAATTTGCAGAATTCAAAACTTTTAACACAGACATCTGACAAGTTTCCAGTTCCTTGTATAGTTCAGTTTTATTTCAATATTTACCAATTTCAATGTTTGTTTTAGTATTATAGCCATCATAATGAATAACATTAATTTCCTTTATTATGTCTTATGTGCCAGACATTTATAACCCAAATTTACTAGTCAATAATTACCATTTGCTCTGCATAGAATTTATCCCTGCCCTCATTCCTTGTTTTAAAGGTCCAAACAATGCCTCTTTATAAAGTCTTTAAAGAAGAACATGTTACAATCTGTTAAAGATTCTACTAACCCTCCAGTTACTATTTTACTTTTTGCTAGGTGGTGAGACATTCAGTTTCCATGTGGTTTACAAACCTCAGTTCCCTAACATAGTCTTCCTTGTTTCCATCGTGATTATCCACACTCCACACCAGTTCCTGTTAAGCCTTTCCACCTTTAGTATTCTACTTCACTACTCTCATCTTACCCACAATTTACTACCGCTCCTCCCTTAATGTGCCATGATATCCCTTTCTATCTAATTTTCTGTATTTCATTTGCATTCCAAATACACAAAACAAGAACTTTGAAGCTGGTATCTACATATAAGAGAAAATATACAGTTTTTACCTATCAGAACCTGAGCTACTGCACTATGATTTTTTTCAGCTCTATCCATTTACCTGTCAATTTCATGAATAAATCTTTCTCTAGAGCGGAGGAATAGTCCATTGTAGATGTGTCATGTTTTTCTTATTCATTCAAGTGTTGATGGACATCTAGGTTGAGTCCATTTTCCACCTTTTGTCAATGAAGCAGCAATATATATGGATGTATAAGTGTTCCTGGAGTAGAATGTGGGTTCTACTTCAGTAGAAAGTCCAATAGGTACATGCTCAAGAGTGATGGAGCTGCCTCATGTGGCAGTTCAATTTTTAGGGTTTATTTTTTAATCACATTGATTTGCAAAGGGTATTACAGCACTCAACATGATGACCAACAGTGTATAAGAGTTCACTTTTTACCATGACCACTTCTGATAAATGTTGTCATTCATAAGAGTTGCCTTGGTCATGGGTATTTTCACAGCAATAAAATACTTAGACAGAAGTTGGTACCAAGGACTAGGATATTGCTGTGATAAACCTTACCATGCTGTTTGTTGGAGAAGTATAAAAGACATTGGGGTTTTTGGACTAGAAAAAAAAAAGTTGACCCCTTTAAATTAGACCTAATGAACTATCCTAGTAAGAGCAGGAAGACAGTAATACTGAAAGTGATATGAATGTTAGGGGCTCAGATCAAGAGATTTTAGAGGGAAACAATATTATTGGCTGGCTTTGAGGTCATTTTTATGTTATTTTAGCAAAAGATATGGTTGTGTTTTACTCTTGTCCTAAAAACCTGCCTGCTGCTAAATTGAAGAGTTTTGTGTTAATGGTGTTGACAGAGGAGGTTTCAAGACAACCTAGTATTGACTGTGTCACATAGTTATTAGTTATCACTCTTATGCAAATCTACAATGAAAGGGAGCAAATCAGACACAGAGAAATGAATTCAAAAGGTACAATTTGAGGAGGAAAAGAACACCAGAAAATTTAGTGTTCAAGGTAAATCTTGTGCTCAAAGAGATAAAACACCCAACTAAAAATAGAATAAAATAAGTAGTACCCTCACAGCAAGACATCACCCAATCAAAACTTCCAATTGTGAAGAGGAATTTAAAAAAAAAAAAAAGATTAAACAGCAAAGAAATCCATCTTCGACTGACATCTTATGCAAATGTAATTCAAAGAGGGGTCAGGTTCCAGTTCCAGCAAGCAAAAGAACTCTGCAGCTTTAGCAATAATGAACATGAATTTAGACTCAAGTAGGATATAGGAAAAAGGTTCAGGAATCTTCCTCCATAGTTAAGTACAGTTACTGAGGCTAAGCATGTAGCAGGGAGGTCCTGCATGGAGAACCAGAAAGGCCATTGTGTGACCCTGTAAAAATGAAGGTTGGATACTCAAGGATGTTGGTGATGCCAGAGCTATAGGACATCTGCTAAGGATAGTAACTAATAGGGTATGGAACCAACCCAAGAAAGAGAAGTGTGTTACTGTCAGCAAAGCTAGAAGAAAAGTGCATTCTAAACATTTGGACATCAAACATAGTTCTGCAGAATTTGGAATTTTACCTTTGGGGTTTTGATCTCACTTTTATCCACTATTTCGTCACTATGCTCCCCTCTTCTGCCTTTTGGAATGTTAATGTATATTTTGTGCCATTGTATGTTGGAAGTCTGTCATACGTACTTTTAATTTTTACTTATAATGAATTATAGTTAAGAGATCGTCTTGAGTCTCACAAGAGTCTTTGGACATTTGAACTAGACTAAATATATGTTGCACTTTAACATGGCTACAGGCCTATGAATACCAACAAGTGGAATGTTCCCATTAGCCCATATATTTTAATATTTGGTTAGTAGTTAATAGAACTATTTGGAAAGGATTAGGAGATGTGGCCTTTTTGGAGGAGGTGTGGGCTTATTGGAAGAGGCATGTCACTGACAGCGAATTTTGCAGTTTCAAAACCCCACTCCAAGTACATTCTCTCTCTCTCTCTCTCTCTCTCTCTCTCTCTCTCTCTCTCTCTCTCTCTCTCTCTTCCCCTGTTGCCTGTGGATTAGGATGTAAAGCTCACAGTGCATGCCTGTCTACTTCCCACCATGATGATCATGATAAGTGTAGGTAAAACCCCAGTTAAATATTTTCTTTTACAAGAGTTACCTTGGTCATGATGTCTCTTCACAGTAATAGAATAGTAACTGAGATAGTAGGTTACCCAAAACTAAGGAAAAAGCCTTATAGAAACCCACTAGTTAGTAAGCTAATTTTTAAAAACATCTTAAAATAGGTTTGAATGGAATTGTTCTGCATGTGTGGACAGTATAATTCCCAGAGACATGAGTTATTAAATAAAAATCTTAGTGCAAGTCATAGATTACCTCAAAGTTACTAAAACAGCACATTATTATAATTACCATTGGCTTCCGACCATGACTACATGGTAAGACCTTATTACTAAAGACACAACTATCAGAAAAAACAGGCTTACTGGTGTAATAATGGCATGACTGCTGTGGATAACTTTTTTTGAATGATGTGAGGCCTGCTCCAAGACAGAATTACATGCCTGTTCCTATAATACTGGTCAAAAGCCCTGGGAGGGGGCTGTCATAGGATCTAGTATAGAACCTAGCAGTTACTTTGCTAAATGACAATACTGTTACATTGCTATGGTGGTTTGAATAGATTTGGCTTCCATAAATTCATGTTTTTGAATGCTTGGTACATGGAGAGTGGCACTATTAGGAGGTGTGACCTTGTTGGAATAGATGGTGTATTGTTACAGAATGTGTGTTCTTGTGAGGGTGGGCTTTCGGGTCTTCTCAGTGTCTACATTCAAGAAGAGGAATCATTCTTTATTGAGAATGTGGCCACCAATAGGTTTCACATGCTCAAATGTATTTATGTATCAAATGTATTTATGTACAGTGCTAAACGGACTTGGTGTGTTAGAGAGAGAGAGAGAGAGAGAGAGAGAGAGAGAGAGAAGAAGAAGAAGAAGAAGAAGAAAAAGAAGAAGAAGAAGAAGAAGAAGAAGAAGAAGAAGAAGAAGAAGAAGAAGAAGAAGAAGAAGAAGAAGAAGAAGGAAGGAAAGAAGGGAGGGAGGGAGGGAGGGAAAGGAACAGAGTCAGAAAGAAACAAAGAGAGAAGGAAGGAAGATGAAAGTGTGAGGGAGATATATTGGGCAAAGACACAAGAAGAGTATTGCATATATGTATAAAATTCTCAAAAATAATGAAAAGGTTTTTTTCAATGTCATAGGATAGCATTTTAATCCAATAGGACTGTTGGCATTGATATCTTTATAAGAAGACAAAGAGGTATCAGATATCTATCTGTCAACTTCCAGTATACACACAAAGAAAAAAATATGTGCAAATACTGTGAGACAATCTTTGTCTATAATCCAAGAAAAATAATCTCTCAACCATGCTAGCAATGATCTTGGACTGACATTGAATTTGAAAAAATAAAACATTAGCATGAAAGCCACCATTATGTGTTATTTCATTACATCAGTACCAACCAATAATGTTTCCAGCTAACCAAAGGGTATTTGACAATATCTGAGGACAGTACATTGGTGAGCAAACTTTGGGAAAGAAAGGCTTGCCTGCAGTTGGCAAAGCTAAGAGCCTTCTCGGTTGACTTACATAGGAATCCCTGAGATAGTACTGGGAAAGCCTCATTTCCCTTCCATGTCTACTCATAGCCTATGCCTTGGTTGTGCTGACTGACTTTGTCCTTTTAAATGTAATTGTGTTAAATACTTTTGGTAAACCAGCCAGTGATAGAATGGAGAGTTGAGTCAGTGTAAATCCAGTCTTTACACAGAAAATATTGCAAGTGTACTCTCTTCTATTTGGGGTTTTCCCATCTTACGTTCTCTTCCATCTTTGACTCTAGCTAATGACTTCAGTGAGAATTTGAAAAATCTACCCACAACAACAAGGGGAGTGGAAGACAACCAGCCAACAGGTACTGTCCAGAGCTCATCAGGATCAGAGAACAGTATCAACTCAGCTTCTTATGCTCACAATTTTTTTTTAAAGTAGAGCTTCGTTGAGAGTGTAGATCTGTTCTTGCCACCTCTATAGCAACCCTAAGCTGGGTGGCATGGGTTTTAAGATGCCAGGAGGTTTGCTTCATTAGCTCTTGTGTTGTTAAAACACTGGAAATATCAGCAACCAAGGAATTGTTTCCAATGCTTCGTAAAGTGCAAGAAACTTTTTTTTATCTCACCTTCCATTTCTGAGTATCCATCTTTTCAACATCTTTAATTTCTGGAACTTTTTTTTTCTGCAAACCTTAGAAGTCAAAGATAGTACAAAAATATTCAAGCTGGGCATCTGCCAGCAGATTCTGCTGGCAGGGATGGTTCTGCCTCCTGTGCTGTTTGTGAAGTATCATCATGCCCAGGAGATGTCACCCGCTATAGAGGGCACAGAAAAAGATTGTCATTACACTATTCCTTATTCTAATTGTATAAACAATAACAAGAAAGAATTATTTGGCATATTAGCATTGACATTGTACTCTCTTTTGACAATGTATAGCTTTAAAATTAATGTTGTATACATAGAAAATACAAAATAATCAACTTCTACAGGGTTATTTCTACCCATCGAGATCTTTATAGATGGCACATGAAATTCACATAAATTATTTTTCTTAAAAAAAAATGACTTCTATTTTAAATTCAGGTACAATATGTGCCTTTGACTCATTTGTTGCTTGTTAAGGAAGATGTCCAATAAATATTTGTTGATGACAAGAATAATTTTTAGTGTGTTCTGTGTCAAAGAAATCCCAAAGAAGAGTGGCTATTTCCCAAGGCCTTGTATATCTGGGCTTCAGTTTTAAATAAGCAGTGGTTAGCTTTACTGAGGGGACTAAACAGAGGTCATTGGAGGAGTCAGCCAGAATTTAGAAGTGTAATACTGTTGGCTCCCAGCCCTGTTTCTAGTAACTACACCACCCTACTCTTCCCAGGAGAACAAATGTACACTTGCAAGCCAAGCAGGTGACACGGGCTACAGCCATAAATGGCTCCCTTTCTACTGGGAAGCAGTGGACCAGATTCATGGATCCATGAGCTTTCCAGCAGGGAAGCCGTTGTGTCTAGTTAAAACTAACTGAAAACATCCCTGTGGAGCAGCTTCTCAGTAACCTTACACTCTACTCTTGTTCAGGCTAGAGTCTCTCAACACTGCTCTCCTCATCTCTTCAGCTGTGCTGACACAAAACCAGCTTCGGGACTCAGGCAGCATGGGACCGCTAAACATCACTCAGTGTGTCTGTATGTCCTGACAAAAACATCTGTGGCTTTAATCTGCCTACAAATTAATGCTCGGAAGAGGGAGCCAGTTGGGTTCAATGGGAGAATTTCCCTGATTTTCATGTGTTTACTTCCTCTGCTTTCCCTAACGAACTCAATGGCTCTGGAATTCCAAGCCATTAATTGGAATTAAAGCAGAGCTCATTATCTGAAGCCAAAAGGTTATAATCAGGCCCCTCGAACAATCAACCAATATCCTTTTGTTTACTGGAAACCCGACAGGAAAACACTACGTTGTACCTAAATGACTTGTAAAGTTATTTTCATAAAATGTTCGGTGAATTTTCCTAATTAATCAGAAGTCTTTGGCACAAAGAGTCAAACATTTGAGGCCTGACACACAGGCTGGCAACAAGTTTGTCAGCAGAAATTGTCTTTTGTGCAGTCCCGTGTGCTACCTGGCACGAAAAGAACCTAGTAAATCTCGATGGCAATTACAACACAATAGTTAATTAGCCTTTTCTTTGTCCTTAAGAACTTCTTTAGAGCCTTTCACATTAACGAATTGAAAAACGAGTTTCTCCACCTTTGTCTGCACACACACTCAAAAGAAAAAAAAAAAAAAGACAGAGTGAGTTTTTCCTTGTTTTCCAAAGGATATCCCTTATGCTGACAGTATTCCATGGCGTGAGCCCCACAGTACCAAGCCAAAGACCCAAGCTCGCCAAAGAAAACGCTGACCCTACTGGACTTGGGCAGGTCAAGGAGTTTTATGGTGAATGGAGAGGGACCATGAAGACTGTGAAGTTAATCTCTTATTTATGTTAACCATTGAAAATCATATCTGAGAGTAACAGGGGCCACAAAAGCCAGGAAACTGAAAAGAAAAATTAACAGAAAGAAAAAAGTTAGAGCAGTTTTTCTTTGGTTTTGAGAGATGTTACCGTAAATTTGATGGAGATTCTGCTTTTTAAAAAAAGCATTTTTCATCAAATTAAGTGCATATATATTTGATGATGATCTGTATTTAAATGGAAACAGTTTTGGACATTCTAAACTACAACACAGTAAATTAAGAATCCTGAATTTATATAATATTTTTTTAATTGGAGGTTAAATGGAATTTTTAACTGAGATGCATTAAGACTACCTTAGAAATGATTTACTATTTACTTCCACTAAAGGCAACTGAGTTAAAGAAAACGATGAGAGTCATTTAAAAAATGGCTTTCCAGTGAAAAGAGCTATTTCTTGGGCATTTTCAGTGAGGGCAGGAGCTAAAGGAAAACATTTAAGCAGGTTATGAAATATTCAGGTTAGGTGGGAAATAATTTCCTGGGGGGATTTCGTCATTGGAATAAGTCATCCAACCTAAGTTTTAAGGTCATTTCTTCTGATGGTGGGAGTGTCTTCAAAAACACAACACATTTTATCTCTGCAAGACAGATACTGTAGGTGGAGGTAGATAATTGTAAAACCTGATTTTTAAGGAGAATGTGAATATTTATGAAAAGAATCAAGGATTATATTGCTATAAAGTATGCTTAAAATGGCAGGGGGTGGAATTCTATTCTAATGGAAAGACTCAGTCACACAGTGGAGCTCAACAGTAGCTTCCCTTACTTTGTACTAAATAAACAGCTTGGGGACATGTGTTGTTGCTACAGGCGCTACAAAACTGTTAGCTTAGATTTTGGCTCTTATGCTACACTAACATAACAATCCATGAACTCATATTTGGAGTCCCCAGCAGTTACATAACTTAACATCTTGCCAGCGTTACTAGTATTTCTTAATGTGAAGTGTGTTTGTGTGTGTGTGTGTGTGTGTGTGTTTTCACAAAGACTAGTGATTAAATATCATACATACCAGAAAAGGTCTCAGAAAGTAAGGTTGGATATTGAAATTGTCACGGGACCCTGTTTAGAATAATTTCATCCATCAGTGAGAATAGTTTTTGCTAATGAATAAAGACAGGTTTCACTGCTGTAGTGAAATGCTACTCTGGTGCAGAAGATGTGTTAGACTGCTTCTGTCCGGCTGCTGAAAGCTAGTCGCAGGCTCATTGCTCATTTCTCCACACATCTGTGAAGGGAGTGGCTATGTGTGGCCCAGTAGCTATTGTAGGAAAGATGAGACAGCACAAAGATAAGGACAGAAGCTTAAGACATACATGCACTGAAGACATAACCAGGATTGGCCAGCTAAGTAGACAGAAAGACCTAAGCCCAGAAGGACAGGAAAACAAAGCATCACAATATCACGTGGACTGATGAAGAAAATCTCCATAGGCACATGACTACAGAGACTGTAGTAAAACAAAAAAATGACCAAGGCAGGCCATTTGTTTTCTTCATCAAGATATCAGATACCACTGATAGGAATAAGGGGAGATGAAGTACAAAGAGGTAATTATAGGAGGAATTTGAGTTTATTGGTCAATGACTTAATATTGGTTTTAGACTGCAAAAACTGCCAGAGACTGATCAATATAGATGCGGACACTTGCACCCAACCATTGGACTGAGCATGGGGTCCCCAATGGAGGAGTTAGAGAAATGGTTGAAGGAGCTGAAGGGGTTTGCAACACCATAGGAAGAACAACAATATCAACTAACTGGACCCTCCAGAGATCCCAGAGACTACTCCACCAACCAAAGAATATACATGGAGGGACCCATGGCTCCAGCTGCTTATGTAGCAGAGGATGGCCTTATGTGGCATCAATAGGAGAGGAGACCTTTGGTCCTGTGGAGGTTCGATGTCCCAGCATAGGGGAATGCTAGGGCAGTGAGGTAGGAGTGGGTGGATGGGTAGGGGAGCACCCTCATAGAAGCAAAGGGAGTGGGGATGGGATATGGGGTTTGTGGAGAGAAAACCAGGAAGGAGAATAATATTTGAAATGTAAATAAATAAAATAAAATAACCAATAAAAATATTTTAATTAAAAAAAGAAAAAGTTAAACAAAAAGAAATTAGAAGACATTTGTATAAAACAGAAGAAAATTCAAACATCACAAATCCCTCCCCCATCTATCTCTTTCCATTCTTTCCTCTCTAGGCAGGGTCTCATGTGGACCAGGCTTGCCCAGAACTCTCTGTAAATAAAGTAGGTGTTGAAGTTCTGATTTTCCACAAGTACTGGGATTGCAGACATATGTTACTATATCTGACTAAATCCTCTCTCTTCTACTTTCCAAAAAGTGTGTGTGTGTGTGTGTGTGTTTGTGTGTCTGTGTACACTCAAGTATATGTGTATGTATATGTGTAAATGTGAGTATGTGTATGCATGTGAACACATGTGTATAAGCATGTGTATGTATTCATGTGAGTGTGAGTATGCATGTGTGTGAGTGTATGTGTATGCGAATGTCCTTGTATCTACGTTCATGTGAGTGTATGTGCGTGTATGTGTGTGTATGTGGTAGTTTGAATAGGAATAGGCTTGATACACTCATGTGTTTGAATGCTTGGTTACCAGGGAGTGGCACCACTAGGAGGTGTGGTCTTCTTGAAGATGTGTGGCTTTATTGGAAGAAGTGTGTCACTGTCACTTCCTGCTGCCTACAAATCCAGATATAGAACTCTTAGCTCCTTCTCTAGAACCACATCTGCCTGAACACCACTATGCTTTCAGCCATGATGATAATGAACTAGACCTCTAAAACTGTAAGCCAGCCTAAATGTTTTCCTTTATAAGAGTTGCCGTGGTTGTGGTGTCCCTTCACAGAGATAGAAATTCTAAGACAGTGTATTAGTATATGCATGTACATGTATGTGTATGTGCATATGTGTGCATGCAAATGTACATAAGCTTTTGTGTGTCTGTATATATGTTCATGTGAGTGTTATTGTGCATGTATGTGCATGTTTATGACTGTGTCTATGTATTTATGTATATGTATGTTTGTATATGTCTATGCATGTGTGTCTATATGTGTATATACACAGTACACATGCATGTGTGTGTTTATGTGTGTGTTCATTTTTCTCCTGCTGCTGAAAGTATTTGTGATGTCACTGCAAATAAAATTTGTATTTCAGCATTATTCATATATATATACATATATATATTCATATACGTATTTTCCAATTATAGGACTTGAAACATAAAACTCACGAACTTTCTCTTAGACGTCTCATGCTCAGGTAATAAACAACTCCAAAGTGTTAACGTGTTCTAATAGCACAGCTTTGGGTTTTTGTCTACTTTCACATGGTCTCTATGAATTGTTAATTCAGGATTCCAAGTGATGGCTGGACCTTTCTGAACATGCTGTACTGAGCAGGAGGAGGGAAGCAGTGACTGGGTGCAAGTGTTCTTCAGCTTCCGCTGAGACATGGTAGGTACCACACCATAAATATGTAATTGATCAAAGCAAGTCAACCACCTAAGATACAGGCTGCAAGAAGACCAAAATACACACTAGCAATACACTCGACCGTAACTGTGGAAATTCTAAAGCACATAAGCATCATAGAGAACAAAATTTAAGCTGTTTGTATTTCTAATGGGCTCATGTACAAAATCATAGTATTAATTGTTTTTGAGTCTTCCTTTTTAATGAATACATCATTATACATTTTCCTCCGATATTTTGTCTTCCTTAACATATGATATTAAAGGTGTTACATTATTTCAAAGTTAAAAGAATGACTAAATGTATCTGCATTCATATCATCTACTGTATCTAGAGGGAAGGAGAAGGAAAAACAAAGTGAGGGGAAGGAGACAGAGAGAAATTCTCTTGACTTATCTACTAATGCTTAACATAGTATCTTCTGGATGGTATACCATGCATTTCATAAGGCATATCCTAGTGCAGCTTCCAGGACTATTAATGATCAGTAACACATGCTAGCATCCCATTAATATGGCTATCTGTTTTTTTTTTTTTAATTATGATTTCCTATGAACACTTGCTTCTAAAATGAAAGTACAGATGATTTGTTTTAGTGCTTCAACCCCATGATTTGATTCACTGGACAATAATACTTCGGGTAACCAATTAACCTCTTTTGTTTTCTCAGCTCTAAAATGTCTTCCAAACCATACAACCAGAATTACCTCTTCAGTCTGCTCATTTCCCAATCTTTATTAAAAATATATATTTTTTAAAGTTTTGATTTTTAACATTATTTGAGTTCCATGTGAGAATCTGAGAGCCAAGGGAATGAATTTATTGTTTTAGTAATGGACCTGACATCTGCTTGCCTATCCACTTGCAGTCCTTCTGTTTTTCTTTCCTAACAGAACTTTCCCACAGTCATTCACATAGACACTAACCCCACCCTCTGCCCCAAGAGCAGGACTGACTGTTCTAAGCATGACCTTGCCAAGCACTGATTCAGGACTGAGAAGTCTCATCCATTCTGCAAATAAGATGAGAAAGATGTCTAGTTTCTAAGAAAGATTCCTACCCATGGGAGGACCCCTGTAAAAAGGCATTCTTATTTTTCCAACAAATATTTCCAAGTCCAGAAGGGATACCTGGTCCAGATGCAGACAGCCTCCCAGAACTTCAGAGAAAGCTAAAATAAGGGCTTTAAAATTAAGGGCTGCAAGGAACTGGGTCTCGATGGTCTTGGGTGTCTTGAATCAATCACCCTGGACCCTTGCCTGATCTCTTGATGTTCTGTTACATAACAGTGAATTTCCTGACTTTAGTTAATCCTAAGAGGGACTGCTAGCTACTACAAGAGAAGCCATCCTAATGACACAAAAGACAGGGAAGAAAGAGTATTCTGAAAGCTGTCCAGTGATGGCAAGCTTCCCAAATCATCTCCAGATTCCTAAAAACAAGCCCACATGTGCTGTGGCAAGTAAAATAGGAAGAAGGCTAACACCAACATTTAACTTACGAAGGGCAGAAGACTGGCACTGTGCGTATTGTATAGTTGTTTCCTCTGGACTGGATATGACAGTTATCTTAGATCAGAGTAGCCATGAGGACTTCAGTGAGACAGACACTCAGGAGATGAGGCAAGTCAACATTCCCTCATGGAGAAGTCAATGTGATGGGTACCACAGGGCTCACAGGTGAGTCCACTGACATCATGAGACCCACACAAACATTCTCCCCATAACAAGGTTATACAAAACACAAACAGCTGACATGGGAGTGAGTGTTCTTCAGTAGTGGGGCTGCCTAGATGCCAACTAGAAGACTCTTCAGTGGTATGACCTGTCCTAAGTAACCCTTGCTGTGGGTAAGTTTTTCATAATTTGCCCAGGGGATCACTCCCTGGTTGTGTAACTACCACCATTCCCACACTCCTGCAAATAACCTCAAAAACTTCTTTGGTTCACCGAGTTTGCTGGAAATCATTTCCTTTTTTTCCAGTCTGAATCTTTCAGAGGTATTTCATTGTGTCTCTTCAGGAAAAATATAACAACAATGATTCAGTTGTTCAAGTACTAATTCAAAAAATTTAATTCTAGTTCATACTCTTCCACATTTTATCTCAGATGTTCCCACAACTTGTATTTACTGCAAACTAAACTTAGAATGAAGATGCTAATGATTTTAATTAAACTCTGATAGGATAAATAATTAGTTACAGAATCAGCTAAAATGAAATACAAATAATTCCACTTCATTTCTAAATAAAAGATACATAATGAACTTTTATGGCTAAAAGACAAAGATAGTAATTAGATTTTTATCACTGTTTCTAAAGTCTATTTGAATCTGTCATCATATTGGTGGTGGCAAAATTCACTGACATGTACTCTGTTTTACACTTTTACTCTCTGTTCTCTATATTACATAAAGGACCAAATGAAAACTACCAGATAAGATTAAGTAATCAGGAGTCTGTGGTTTGGCCAATCAAGCCCTTAGAATTATGTTTTATCTAGTCCTGTGTACAACGACACTTCTGATGGCTAATTATGCCTATCAATTTGACTGCATTTGAAAGTATCTAAAACATAAACTGCTAAACATTCCTATGAGGGATTTTTTTTCAAAAATCTCATTAATTGAAGCAGAGAGATACACCCTAGATCTAGGCCATTTCTCCTGGTGGCAGCCTAGATAAAAAGGGCATGGAAGAAGGAAACTTTGCCTCTGCCTGCTTGTCCTCTCTCACTCAGCCTAGTAAGTTCTGTTGTTGTGGCCAATATGAAATACAACTTCTTGAGGATTCTAAATTCCTCTCCAGGAATGCTCCTAGACCGGCACCCTGTTGGAACTACTGAGACATCCAGCTTCGTGGACTGAAGAATGTCTGCGCTGTCAGCCTTTCCTTCACAAAGCAGACTTCATTTCACTACATGGATCACATCCTGTGAGACAATATAATAAATCCCCTCTTAATAGATTGATCCTTTCTTTTTTTTTTTTTTAAGAGAACCCTGAATGATACCACTCTGAAATAGTGTACACAGTATATATGACAGCTACACACCTGTTGCTGTAACACATGTCAGGAAAGAGTACTATGACAGAATACAAATTTATTAACACCCTGAAAATTCAATGTGAAAGCTGGGCTTTGTATTAATATACTCCCAGAGGTTTGAAACCTCTAAAAGTAAATAAGTTTGCTGTGTTTCTCTAGCTTCTCAAAGCCTTATACATTCCTGACTAGACTTACTATCCATGGTAAAACCCAGCCATGCAGCAACCTGATCCCACTTGTAATGTCTTGTTTATTCTTTTGACCCATTTTTTTTTCTTCTTCCTTTTCTGAAGTTAAGAATCTCTGTGATCATACTGCAACACTTAAATCAGCCAGAACTACCTCCATACATGCCAGGAAGCAACCAATTGTATCAGAAACTTGCATTCTGCCTGGCTATGTATGGCATTTCCACAGGTTCTGCTGACTAAGATATAGAAGCACTACTCCATGGATATTCGGTAATAAAATTCAAGCATCAATAATGGTCAGGAAGCACTTTAGTGGAAAGTGAATGGAATGAAACTTGGTTTTTTGAAAAGACAAACAAAACTAGCAAAACAAAACACCAAGAGAAAATGGGGGAAAAAGACGAAAATAGAGGCATCACATTGAACATCACAGAAGTAGACAAGACTGATGATTGTTAGAACAACTGTGTGTTAATAAATTTAATAACTTATAAAATAACGCATTCCTGTACAAACACACTTTACAAAGAGTGGTTGATGGAGTGATTAAACTGTTAAAGAATTGCTATGAAACAGAAAATTCACTGCAAAGTTGTAGCAGTGAAATTTAAGAGAACTGACACTATTTTCTCAAAATATTCAAAAAACTTAAAAATAATGTAATTTTTCCAAACATTCTATAATGCTCATATTGCTTTGATGCTAAACCCAGATCAGGG
Organism: Arvicanthis niloticus; assembly: GCF_011762505.2. Classification (NCBI taxonomy): domain Eukaryota; kingdom Metazoa; phylum Chordata; class Mammalia; order Rodentia; family Muridae; genus Arvicanthis; species Arvicanthis niloticus. Next base: position 53,787,456 of record NC_047673.1, read on the forward strand.
CATATAGAAAATAAAACTTACAAGCTAACATTCTTGTAGAATATAGATGCAAAGTCCTCTACAAAATGCTATCAAAAGTCAAGAACACACTAACAAGATTATTCACCTCAATCAAGTGAGATAGTTAGATTCCTACCAGGAATGAAAGTTTGGTTCAACATGTAAAAGTGAAAAATCATGATACAAAATATCAGCAGAAGAGATTGAAAAACAAGATTTCAATAGATGAAGAAAAAATTTGATAAAATATGCCATGACTCTGTAATTAAAATAAACAATAAATTAGATATGGAAGGAACATCCTTCAACATAATAAAAACCCCACATAATAGGTAAATAAGTGTTGTTATATTTATGTAAAAATTATTTGACTGTCTATAATTTAGAACATACAAGGATGCCAATGTTCAACACTTTCATTTGACATGAAAGTTCTAGAAAATGCAATCCAACAGAAAAAAGAAAGGAAGAAAGAAAGAAAGGAAGGAAGGAAGGAAGGAAGGAAGGAAGGAAGGAAGGAAGAACATCCAAGCAAAAAAGTAGCAGTCACTGTGTCCCTGTATGCTGATGACAGGGATCTTCGAAAGAGCTACAATAACACTCTGTAAACAGTTTATAAACATGTTTAGGAAAAATATAGGTTAAAAAACTGACACATAGAAATCAATAGCACTGTCATACACTAATTAACCTATAGAACTGATACAACATAATTCTCCTCAAATTTCCTAATATTCCCATGGAATCTTATAGGCTAATTCTTAATTATATAAAAATCAAATGATCAAGAAAACATATAGTTCAGGAAAAGAGGTCATGTTTTGTGTTTACTCAGATAAAGACTAAAGCTGCAGTCATTTAGGAAGCATGATGTTATGTGGCATTGGACGGGCTCTCTGGGGCAACAGTTGATGACCCAGAATCATACTCGTGTTTATTTGGGGATTTACTGTAAGATATAGAGAATAAAGTTGATAACCACAGAAAGGAAGGAAATTCCTAAAGCAAGAACAGGACAATGATGAATAATAAAGGAAATAATAAAACTGTATCTCAGTCTTACACTACATGGGAAAATAATTTTAACAGAGATTAAGGATTTCATTATACAATTAAAAATTTTAGAGAAAAATTATTATGAAAATATCATACATTCCCAGATCAGTGATAATGTATTATAAATAAGACACAAAAAATATTGCTATGAAAGACAAGAATGATAATTTAAACATTAAAAAATAATGAATCCATATTTATCACTGACACCATTAATAAATTCATGTCATAATATATAACTAATACACATTATGCATAATACACAAGGGATTTTAAAAAAATCACTAAATAGGTATCAGTGCCGTTGAAACTATAGAAATAAAATACCTACATGCACTTCATGGAAAAAGGAAATTCTTTAAAGATTTAACAAGAACCACTGAATAGGAAAAATTACAGGAGCATATTGAGAATGATTTGTGATGGGTGGATGGTTAGTGTTGGGCATATGACTAATGTCAGGGGTTAGGTATATGACGGTTAGTGATGGGTACATGGTCATTGAAGGATAGGTGGTTATTATTAGGTATATAGTCAATGTTGTTGAATATATGGTTAGTGCTTGGTAGGTGGTTAGTGACAGGTATATAGTTAGTTGTATGTACATGGTTAGTGGTGCGTATATGGTTAGTGTTTAGTGTATGGTTAGTGGTGGATGTATGGTTAGTGTTAGTTAGATTCATGGTTAGTTTGTATTGTGTACATGGTTAGCGTTGGATATATGGGACCTTTTTTTTGTTTTATTAGTATGCCTTGCTATAAAAAAAACAGTTCTCTGGGAACAAAAATATCTCATAAGAGACAAAAGAGCAATGAAAGGAAAAGAAATGAAAGTATTAAGAGCTACTTAAATAAATAAACTGCATAATCTAGAAGATAAAATAACATTAATTGTGCATATAACCACTTCCAATTACCATTAAAACATTTTAAGTCAAATTATAAGTAAAGAAATAAAATGACATTTCTGATCTACATTATGATCCAAAATTCCATAGAGAAATGTTAATACTTTTTATTCCATGAAGAAATGCAAATTAACACGGCGCTTGAAAATGAAAACCTTAAAAAAAAGAAAATAAAATGAAAACCTTAAAAACATGCACATAAGTGCACATTTATCACTCTAAATAGTATACCTAAGAACTCTTTACTGTATACTTTTCCTGATTTTATTGAGGTGTTTATGAGTCAGAATGCTAGTAACTCACTCCAAAAATGAAGGCTAAGAATACTTTGAATAGGCAAATCAACCTTATGACACAGGAAATTGGGACTTCCCAGCAAGAAGTCTTAAAATTCATAACATGAATCAGAGGAGAGACAGAGACACTGTATTCTGAAAAACAAGTCTTCTAAAGATTTTCATGAAAATGTAGTGACTGTATAAAAAACACAATGCCAATCATTCATTATCTGTTCAGGTGTTGAGCAGGTAATACTTACATGCTATATGCCAGGCAACTCAGGGAAAACTGTCTATAGCATGTCATCTGATTTTATCCCAAACTAGTGTGTTTAAAAACAGGACAGAAGGGAAAATGTGTTAAAATGGGAGAATTAATAAATTATGTGTGAAACTTAATGTCTTGTGTATGAGTCTAAGCACTCGTATTTCCAGGAGCTAAAACTGGCTATGGAGAAAACTGTTCCTAACAGAGAATAACTGGTACCCACTAGGACCCAGGAATTTACTCCTGGCCCTAAGCACTGGTTCCTTCCAGTCTGGGCCAGAGCACTGAGCAGATCCCGGGCAGCAGCTCTGCAACCAAATCTCACAAAACCCAAAGGAAGCAGGCAGGCCTCCTCGGAGCTCTAACCTGGGCAGTATATTAGGTAAGGAGGCAGCAAAACCAGCCCCAAACAGGGAGTAACTGGGATCCACTAGGACCCAGGAATTCACTCCTAGCCTGAAGCACTGGTTCCTTCCAGGCTGGGCCCCAGCTCTAATGCCAGTAGTAATACCCACCCCACACAGTTCTGAAACAGCCAAGATAATAGGAAAGACAGGCTCCAGCCAGAGACAGGACAGGTAGCACTAAGGAGATCCAGATGGCAAAAGGCAAGCGCAAGAGCATAAACATCAGTAACCCAGGGTACTTTGCATCATTAGAACCTAGTTCTCCCACACAAGAAAGTCCTGAATTCCCCATATCACCAGGAAAGCAAGATTCAGATTTAAAATCACTTCTAATGATGATGATAGAGGATTTTAAGAAGGACATAAATAACACTCTCAAAGAATTTGAGGAGAACACAGGTAAACAGGTAGAAGCCCTTAAAGAGGAAACACAAAAATTCCTTAAAGAATTACAAGAGAACACAACCAAACAGGGGAAGGAATTGGACAAAACCATCCAGGACATAAAAATGGAAGTAGAAACAATCAAGAAATCACAAAGGGAGACTACCTTTGTGGAGAAAGAAAATCTAGGAAAGAAATCAGGAGTCATATATGCAAGCATCACCAACAGAATACAAGAGATAGAACAGAGAATCTCAGGTGCAGAAGATACCATAGAAAATATTGACACAACTCACAAAGAAAACGCAAAATGCAAAAAGTTCTTAACACAAAACATCCAGGAAATCAAGGACACAATGAGAAGACCAAACCTAAAGATAATAGGAATAGATGAAAGTGAAGATTCCCGACTTAAAGGGCCAATAAATATCTTCAACAAAATTATAGAAGAAAACTTTCCTAACTTAAGAAACGAGATGCCCATAAACATACAAGAACCCTACAGAACCCTACAGAATGCCAAATAGACTAGACCAGAAAAGAAATACCTCCCATCACATGATAATCAAAACACCAAATACACAAAAAGAATTTTAAATGCAGTAAGGGAAAAAGGCCAAGTAACATATAAAGGCAGACCTATCAGGATTACACCAGACTTCTCACCAGATACTATAAAAGCTAGAAGATGCTGGTGAGACGTCATACAGACCCTAAGAGATCACAAATGCCAGCCCAGGCTACTATACCCAGCAAGATTCTCAATTACCATAGATGGAGAAACCAAGATATTCCATGACAAAACCAAATTTACACAATATCTTTCCACAAACCCAAAGGATAATAGCAGGAAAGCTCCAATACAAGGAGGGAAATTATACCCTAGAAAGAGCAAGAAAGTAATCCTCTTCCAACAAATCCAAAAGAAGATAGCCATACAAAAATAATTCCACCTCTAATAACAAAAATAACAAGAAGCAACAATCACTGTTCCTTAATATCTCTTAACATCAATGGACTCAATTCCCCAATAAAAAGATATAGGCTAATGGACTGGATACATAAACAGGACCCAGCATTTTGCTGCCTACAGGAAACCCACCTCAGTGACAAAGACAAACTTTACCTTAGAGTAAAAGGCTGGAAAACAATTATTCAAGCAAATGGTTCTAAGAAACAAGCTGGAGTAGCCATTCTAAAACCTCCAGCCTGAGAACACAAAAGAAGGGACTCATGGCTCCACCTGTATAGGTAGTTGAGGGTGGCCAAGCCAGGCATCAGTGGAAGTGGACAGCCTTGGTGCCTGAAAGTTTAGATTCCCTAGTGTTGGGGAATTTAAGAGCAGGGAGGCAAAAATGGGAGGATGGTGGGAGCACATCCTCACAGAAACTCCCAGAATTATATGGATTAGGCATGACAGAGTCAGGCAGCCAGAAGACCAGATTCCAGAATTCAAACAAAAAATTATCTTGATACTAAAATTTGTTTTGAGAATTGTATATTGCAGAATACACAGCCTTGGTGTATCTACTCATCAAGCAAGCTAAGCAGACCTGCTCGAACCTCTGATGTCCTGGGATTTCACCTGGATGCAGTGAAGACACAGACATCAGAGGCTTATCAATTTACTCTTCCCCCCCCCCTCTTCTAATATCTTAACACCCATAATCAGCTTGAAGAAGTTAATGAAGTGTCAGTGCCCCTATTTCCTGGGCTTGGGGACTGAGGTGGTTAATATTGGGCTGTCTTTCTAGGGAAAAGTAGTGGTTTTGGTGGAACAGGGAGAAATAGCTAGGATTTATTGCATAGCTATAACCTATTGGTAGAAATCTGTATAATTGTGAAGCTGAAGTTATAATTTCTTAAATGGTACAAAATTTACTTTGATTTCAAATTTAAGGTTTTTATTGGTACAAGTTTCTTATTGATATAAAAGTGAGATTAATATTGTTACTCTCTTAGGCATTGTGCCTATATAACACATTTAGGAATACAAGGCCTAGACCCAGTCTTTCTTTAACTTTTATAACTGATTTGAGATGGTCAACCTGTGAGTTAAGGGCCTATAGCAAATTCATGGCTCTTAGTTTATTGTTAGGGTGTTTTCTTTATTTTATTTAGAAATAGCTGAGAAGAGTTAGCAGACAACTGTCCAGATTGCCTTACATGGATAGTTGGTTTTCAAAACGACAGAAGTCCACAGAATTGATGTTATAAACATTTCTGTATTAATGTTCATTTTGATTAGAGACCTGTCTGCTCCTGACAGCTTCCTGTCTTGGATTCTAAGAAGAAATTGAGCATCTTTGGAGTTACTCCAGTTGTGGTGAGACAGTCACTAGGCAAGAATGCAGGCCACAGAGAAGCAAGAACCCAGCAACTTGCTGAGAGAGTGAGAGGGAGAGAGAGAGAGAGAGAGAGAGAGAGAGAGAGAGAGAGAGAGTTAAAGGAGGAGAAGGGGAGGGAGAGAGAGAGGAAAAGGAGGAGGAGGGGAGGGAGAGAGAGAGAAGAGGAGGAAGAGGAGGAGGAGGGGGAGGAAGAGAGAGAGAGGAAGAACAGAGAACAGAGAGAGAGGGAAGGAGAAAGGGAGGGAGGGAGAGGGAAGAAACCACAATAAAGTAGATAATTACAAAAGAATCTAAAATTTCCATTTCCATTGAGAAGCCAAATTGTAACTTCTTGGGTTCTTTATATATTTTGGATCAGTTGGTTCAATCTCCAAAGAAGCTGAGTGACTGGCTCAGCTTAAAACATCAACCAACCAAACAGTAGTGAAAAAAACAATAATACAAAAGAACACAAAAACTCAATTTGAAGAAAGGCATCTTCTGTCCTGTCTAGATCTTGTTCCAAGGTTTCTGAACCTCATCAAAAGGTAGGGTGTGCTTTCTTGCAGTTTCTACTCATTGCCTTTTACTGTCTTCTGGCTTCTTTTTACAACCACTTCCCAGTGTTGGGCAAGCTTGTCCAGGTTGTTTAGAGGTTTCTTCTCCCAGAAAGAGGTCATCTTTGTACCTGACAAAAACCTCTGTGAATTGACCTGTACGCAAGTTCAGCTGGGATTTTTGCCTATGTTAACAGCTCATGCTAGACCTATCTGTTGGGGCCGGACTTTGTCATATAAACTGCAGAAAGGTAATCAGATCTCTTCACTTCCTTATTTGAACACCTTTGATTTTGTTTGTTGTTTGTTTTGTCTTGCTTTTTACTTTATTCAGCTGCCAGTAGCATTCATTGTTCATACAGACAGCTCTCCTCTCACAGGAAGAGTAGGCTGGAGCTAGAAGGATAAAGCCCACTTAGATGGTGGGGATGACCACACAATAAAAAACCTTTCAGAAATAGCTAGTTGTTTTTTTTTTCTACACCTGCCTACTGCTTTCATCCATTTACCCCCATGTCTACCACCTTCTGTCACTGCAAACAAAGCAAGTTGTATACTGATAATTACCAAGAGCTTGAAATCCTAATCCTTCACACCTAGGTCTTTAGCCAGGCTAATAATAACAAGAAGACTCCACAGGGAGAGGACAATTTGTCACCCTCCCAAGCAGCTGTACTAACTATTCTCTGACCACCTGGGATGCCCAGAGTCTTCTTTTCTCCATATTTATTTAGTTTCATTTACTTTCTTTTGCTTATTGGTGTGTTCAACTTCTCCAACTTTCTCTAACTTGACCATGCTTTCCAAGATAAAACAACGAGGAAATGAGAAAGCTATCAACAACATTTATGACAGACGAAAGCTGGTTTGCCAACGCAAAGTTGTAAATAGGTATGTGATATCGAGTTAAGGTTCTGAAAAATTTTACAGAACATGAGAACTTGGTTACTGCGTATGAGTTAACTACTCTGTGTTATTTTCCAGGTTCTGGTGACTCCCCTCAGGCAGCACAAGGGTCAGATTCCACGTTGAGATATGCCCACTCTGTACCATCTCAGAAAGTGTGTGCTGGACAGAGCATGCAAATTCTGATGCTGCATGACACTCACAATAAGAAATTAATTCATTTGTTTTTCATTGACAAATCTCTCAACAGTGTCATACATTGCTTAAAATGTAATTGCTGATTTTGAACAAGGAACAAATCAGAAAGATCAAGTGTTGTGTTCTTTCAAACAAAAAAAGAAAAGAAAAGAAAACATAATATTTTGAAACAAAACAAAATAAAAACTGCTTTATCTTCCAAAGCCAGAAGTGTAGAGTTAGCAGCGTAGTGCCTGACCCCAGTTTTCAGTATATTCTCCGTTCTAAGGACATTGACAGGAAACGGTCAGCCTGGAGATACAATGACAGGAAACCCAGCAGTGAAGGTTTCACTGATAACATGTAATTTGAAGTCCGTGAACAGACCTAATGGTCATTCAGTCCCTTAGGCCAAAGTGGACAATAATCCAAAGTCCCCGTGAAGATCTTGTCATAAAACCACACGGATGGAGGCGTTTGAGCAGGAGAATTTTCCTAACGTAAGGGGGGTAGCAATGCCATTAAGGCATTATTTCACAGTGCTATCATTTAACTGAGGTTAGCCCCAATGTTCGTGCACTGTACAATAACAGATGGCTTTTTAAAAGTCAGGTCCTGTAATAATAATGCCCTGTAATTGTGGCTGCAGATCATTGGTAGAGCCCTGGCACACAACTGATGCTAATACTACTAACAGAATAATAAAAGTCATTGTGCAGTTACAATTCGATCCTATTATTCCTATTATTCGTCTCTTTTACCGTTTATCTTGGAAAACTAAGCCACTCTTAGTAGAAAAAATTTTCAAAAATCAATGTTGTATTTTTAGCACCCCTCACTAAATGATTATACGGTAGCAAAATTGATGTTTTCCCCCACATGGTCCAAAGTCCAATTGCCCATATACATATGGCTGAGAGCCATCTATGATGGTCAAGCAGCACGGGATCTCATCTCTAAATAAAACTGACTCTCCCTCCCCTAGCAGCCTGGAATTGTCAATAACTCCTCATCTAGGGATGAGGGCTCATGTGCTCCCTTTCCGTTTGTCCTGTTTTCTTAAATGGAGTATGCCCTACAATGGGTCATTTAACCTTCCATATCAGCATAGAGGACACTGGACTATCTGAATGCCACCATACCTCTGGTACTGTGCAATGCTTTGAAGAAGCTTCCCAGCACCTTGGATTTGATACTCAAGCTTCTTTTCATATTGCCTCCCTTGTCTCAAGCTGTCAACAAGCTGTAGAATAGAAAGAGCTGGAATTCTCAGATACATGCACCCAATACAGGTGATCCTGCTCGACTTCTATAGTTTATTTCTTTGACCTGAGAAAGTAATTGGATGTGTTTGCCTTTTTAAAGGGGGAAACCCTGATCAAGTGAAGTGAATATAAGGAGAGAAAACGGGTGATGTAAGGACTTGAGAACTTTTATTCTGTACAATTAGATTTCTGCATCAGATGTGCATTACTCCGAGATTTCTCAGATAGCTCCTTCTTGGTTCAGTAATTTTAAATAACTAGGTGTGGCATAGAGCTGAATTTTAATTAAAGATTTTGTATTGTAAGTGAATATAGAGTAGCAAAATTCCATAGAAATAGTTCACACAGAGATACAAACCATACAAAACAGTGGAATTAATTTTTATCTCATTTTTAAGCCGATGGAGTAAAAACGGTATTAAGATGAATAAAATATTCATTCATTTTTTTAATTTTTTATAGTCTTTGAAATGTGGTTGTATAATATTTATACAGTGTGTCTGTATTTAAACTAGCTATCTTTTAACCACTCAACTGTCCCCTATGACTTATGTTATTATAACAGTCTGCAGAGGTACGGGGAACTTTTATTTTCATCATTAGCTCTCCATTTAAAAAAAAAACTTATAAAGGAATTACTAGAAAGTGAATTGACTGCAACAGGCCTTATCAGCCAATGTTGTGCCTGCTTAGAGTTAGGAGAGTTTATCTTTCTAGCAAATTATAATGTCCTATTGTTAGATCTTTTTCTATACATTTCATCTATCAAATGGTTTTTTTGTTACTTCTAAGATATTGTCTCTAAACTACTGAGCTTTGGCATGATGTGGTGGTGACCCTACAAACTACAGATCAGGTTTTTATGAGAAAGTCAAAAGTACTCATTCAGAATGGCTAAATTAGCTCCGTGAATGTTCAGTATAAATCACAATGCATGCTAATATGTGACTTGCTTCTCTGAGACATTTTTGATATTTTCATCCTATGTAACATGCTAAGGACAGAGAGACTCAGAGGAGCAAAATTTCTGCCCAAGAAGAGGAGGTACATCAGTGAACAGAAGAGGCTGGATCAAACAGGTAAATAAATACAAAGTTGCAAGCGCAGACCTATTATCTGAAACATAAAATAAGGAGTCTTGACCTAGCCAGCAAGGTCAGAAAAAAGCTTCCTTGAGGAAGTGGTGCTGGAGCTGAGATCTAAGGGATGAATAAATCTGACCAGGCAGAGAGGAACCAGGAAAGATTGGCTGTGGAGTCTGATACTGATCTTCAGCTTCGTCTTAGGAAGAAGTCTTAGGAGTAGGGGAGCTAACTCAGTGGTAGTCGTGAGTACATAGCATGCACAAAACCTGAGCTTAATTCCCAGCAGTAAAACACATGACAATAAACTGTGGTTGAGAGAAACTAAACCAGAGATGGTTCTCACCCATTTCGCATCTCGCCGTGCTCTTCTTCCTTTTAGTCATGTAGCACCATCCAGGATGCCTTTCCGTTTGCGCCTTCTCATGGCCTTAAAATGTAATGTAAGGAATAAACAGGTATCAGATTAGCTCAGCAGTGAGTAACAAAGCCCCTGCAGCATCGTGAACGTGGTATTAAAGATAAGTAATCCTAATGAAGTAATGAAAAGACAATTCATTAGATAAAACCAACAGAGGACAGAACAAACATTTCAACAAACTTCGAAACTCAAGCAACCAAAGCCATGACTAAACAGAGGGCATCACTAAAGACAAAGTAAAATCTAGACTTGCTCAGCTTATCATTTTAACAAAGATGAGAAAGAAAATGTGTATCTCTGAGGAAACAGGCATTCTAAGATTTCATTGGTGAAGAAGTAATCTGGAAAACAACTGGTTAACACGTTCTAAAAGGCTGAAGACCACGTACCCTGAGCCCAGTAATGTCCAAATTCAAACTTATTCTGAGGAGCTGATCAAATACATGATTCAACCGATATTTAAATCTGAAACTCTAACAGTTTTAACATGCAAATTACAAACTATCAGGAACTTTAACATGTTAATACAGGCAAATGTATTATGAGGTGTAATAAGCATGTACTTTTATTCTGGAGAAAGAGCTTTCATAATATTCCAATAAATAAAGGGTAAAACAGTAAAAAAAAAAAAAAAAATACGAACAAACTGCCTGCATTTTTATAGGCACACTTTATCATTAGTAAGAATTTTGAATATGCAAAGGAGCAATTACGTTTAATTTGGCTTTTTAACTTATATAGAGTCTCTTCCGCCTATAGAAATTTCTACTTGTATGTAAGAAATAAACATTATTTTTATCAGCAATGTTTTATTCCAGCACTGAGTTTTGAAGCCAGCACCTCTTCTATGATAGGCTAGCTCTCTCTATACTTAGCTATTAAGACATACCCAGACCAAGGATAAAAGAGTTCTTTTTTACAGTAATACCTTCACACTAAGAAAAATTGAAAGAAGAGAATTCTAAAAGGAAAATAAAGTCCCCTATTCTACTGCTATCCAAAGATAACTGCCTTAGTGCTGGGACGTGTTTCCTTTCCATCTTCATTTTAAGTATAACTGCTATTTTAAAGCATAGTTTTGAGTTGAGTTAAAGTCATATTTAATTGAGTTGGGACCAGTATTAAACCCTGCCTGAGGGAGAAGCTTTTGTGGAAGATTTTCTTGTATCCAATTACAGGGTATTTCTATAATAGGGGAATAACACTTTATAATTAGATTGGCTGAATTTGCACTTCATCCACATCTGTGAAAGAGGATGCCTTTCACTTCATTCTTGGAGTGTTCAATTCACTTAGATATGGTTTCTCCAAATCAATGATTCTCTTTTGAAGTTTAGTCTGAACTGGGTAGGACACCCATTAGTAATCACAGGAGACAGTGCTGCAAATACTCATCACACTTATGAAGCTGTCCTTACTAAAATCAAGGTTATTAGTGATCTTGTTAAATAATTGCAGTAGCAGTGGCTAACCCAGGCTCTGAACCCAGAATACCTGGATTCAAATCCTAGGATCACATATACCTATGTAACTCAAGGTTGATTGCATAATTCCTGAGGCTTAATTTCCTCTTCAGTGAAACCTTATGCATTGTTGTAAGGATTGGGTGAGCTAATGTGCATACAACTTACAACAGCGCTGAGCATAAAACAAAAGTACCCAATAAATGTTAGTGATGACACACAGAACTTGGAAGTTCATCAGGATACCATGATGGGTAAAGGATCTAGATACAATTTCAACATCCAACAGTGAGCACTTGTATGCCTGTGTGGTGTAGGTTGCGCTGAACGCGCCATCTTGTTCATCTTCATGGTAATGCTGTAGAGTCAATGTTGCTTTGTTATTCATGCAATGACACTGCATTCTTCAAGGTTCAAGGTTAACTGGCCTCCCAAAGTCAGTTTTGAGTACTTCAAAAGAGACAGAATCAAGGTGACAGAGGAGAGGAAGAATACTCCCTGGGTTTTCTCTTTTCTTATATTCTGAATATTTTTATGTTCTAAAAATTAAAGGGGCAAAAAAAATGCCATCCTCCAACATCTTCCCCCTCCTTTGATTACAAATGTTTGTCTTCATTAATTCAACAACATTTGCACAGCTGAGAAAGCCATTCTGTGAACTGCCATTCCTAAGCGATGTGTTTGTAGATGAAAGATGCGCAATAAGACTCATGTGGCAACTAGTAAGCTACTGTCTCTTGTCTCTAAATGCTATTCTGGCATACTCAACTTTGGCACTCAGCTTTGGCATGCTGTGGTGGGGACCATACATATTGTCCAGCATGAGACACAATATAATACTGGTGGTGGTGATGATCAGCAGTCCCAGTGGTAGACAGTGCCTGTTACCAGACTGCAGAAGGCAGTGACATACACAGGTAAAGCCTCATTGGCCCCATGGAGAACTGACTACGTACTCACCTCTCCCTAGCGGTCCTGGGTTCCTGTGTTCAGAAGTGTCCGTCCATGTGCAACTTGCCCATATCAGACTCCTCCCCTGACCTTCTGATCTCAAAGTATGCCAACTTCTGACCTATAGCTTATTTTATAGAAAACAGAGGACCAGAGAAATGAGAAAGTTGCATGCAGTCTGGACCTATGTGTGGTGGGTAGGACTAAAAGTGGGGACTGGAGAGTTCTCAGCCAAATGGCTCTCTATGATGTGCCAGAAGGAGCAATACAAAGATAACAGAAGACTAAGGGAAGGGAAAAAGACATGCTTCTTGACGTAGGGCTTTCTATTGGCTTCTGTGTCTTGAATTTCACTTGAGTTGCTTTCTCACTCTACAGGAAACAATGCCCTGCAGCGACTGGTGGATCCAGTTGGCTGCAGTTTCAATAATTACAGAGCCAGCCTCCAAACACTTCACTTCAGAAGTATCAGCCTTGCTTGGGAGGTTAGCCTCTCAGAGATATGAGATTGAAGTCATGTACCAGAGCTCTACCAGCCATTGAGGTGCTAGGTGTGAAGTCTGGGTGTTGCCCCTTTGTTTGTGACAGCTGCTTCCTGCAGTTGGAACTCTTCTAGTCTCTGAGAGTTCTTTTTTTACCTGGCCATGTGCCCAATTAATAACTGCATTTCAGTGACTAATCATTCAGGGACATAGTTGGTGACCAGTGTTGAACAACAAGATATGAACATGTTTTTACACTGCTTCGCACATAAGCGTTATGACTCCACGGTATTTAGATTATGATTTTAAAATAAACTTTCAAATGTAGAGTTTATTAACTTAGAGAATGTGACTATTTTAATGCTGGTTTTATATATTTATATTTCATGCTTATTTGCTAGAACTGCATGGCAAATAGCTTTTTAAAAGTTTTGTCAACTATTTTTTCCAAGTAGTGTGAAGGAATATTTATCACGTTTCTATAACCAGTTGGTTATAGCCTTCACAAATATATATATTCTTCATAAATATATACATTAAGTTCTGTTGTGGTTTTGTTTAATTTACTTGCAGTACATGAGAAGCACTCTGTGTTTGTGACCTACCATGTTTTCATATGTTGACAAATTGAACTTAGATATTGTTAATTTGTACTGGAAGCCCTAATGCTGGCTGTTGGTAATCTAGTATGTTTAATATTTAAAGTTCTGTTTATAATAAGAATAAGATTCTTGGCAATGTTCTTTGTGCTTCTAGCTCTGGGAACTCCAGAGAGTAGCAATTGTCATTCAGACATGGGTCACAAGATACTTTCAAAAAATTACCCTTATAGGTTAACAGTATAGATTGTTAATAAGTAGTCACTACTTGATTTGGATTGGCAGCTATTTATTTTCTGCTAGTACTAATGAGTTTAACATTTTGATTGGATTGTGAATATAATAGAAAACTCTTACATAGAGAAAATTCAATCAATCCAAGCTCAAGCCTTCACCAGATTTCTTGATACATCACCATACGCATGACAACTACTAAAAAACATCTGCTTAATTTTAGTTCATATTTCCTGCTTCTATGTATTCTCGCAACATAATTTTTATCCTTATCATCCCCATTGTTTTTCATCTCAATTTGTCTTTTCTGATGATGCTTTTATTCAAACAAGGATTCACATTAACCTGACGATTGGATAGTTTTACATGTAGGGTCACAGTCAGAAGGGTTATCTTCTTAGAGAAGAAAGAAAGTCCATGTTCCTTCATGAATAAGTCAGAACCAGCTAGTCATGTGATCCCATCTATCCCCCTTTTGTTCCTTAGAAGCAAATATTCAGCCTCATTGCTGTGAAGAGGAGCATCTAAGCACATAGGTTTGTTATATGCTCTGGCAACAACAAGGATGCTGACGAGATGGAAGAGAAAGTTACTACATGGAACTTCTGAACAAATCTATGGCCATCTTTTCTCATTCTCCTGCCTTCTAGACCAAACAGTGAGAGGATGGACAGAGCTCCAGAAACCTCCACTCTATGTTCTTAGTAAACAGAAACCATATGCTGGGAACTACAGAACAAAGGAAGAGTAAAATTCATTGATATGTCATATATTCACTACATTTATGGCACAGTTCCCTTGACCATATTCAGCTGCCTACCTTTAGATTCTTTTACCATGAGATAAAGGTGCAAGTCTCTTGTGTAGATTCCTGCAGCCTGTATAGATACGTGCAGTCAAATCTGTCTTAGTATCTCTCATATAACAAAACAGTGATGCCATATGCTGTTATGATGTAAATGAATTTCTCCTCCTGCTGTAACTGGTTCCCAGCACTGCATTTGAATAAAATTGTTATAAGTACCTGCCGGTTTGTTTTTAAAAGAACAGCAAGATATTCTAAATCTGGATTTTTTTTTTTTTTTAGTTTACCTTAATATCTTTTGATGATAGCTTCAAAGGTAATGATCAAGTATTTGTGAGATAGGGATAAGAGGAATTATGATTCCTGGGTCGGTAATATACATATAAGTACTCAATAAAACCTTAAAAGAACACATAAGCACTGGATGTTGTCCAATCAGAAGGATAACGCAAAGCCAAAGTTAAATCATGATCACTAAGAATAGTTGCATTAAAGATAAGCCAATGGAAGGAATTTTAAGGTAGAAAAAGGTGTAGCTTCATGTTTGAACAGCACAGTTACTATTACCTTCCATTCCAGTGTAGTGTTTTTAACAAATTTGCTATTAAGTGTGCAGAATTGGGTTCCATATGAGCTGTAACTATTTTATAAAGACTAGGCAATCACTACTGGCCTATTTGAAGAAAAGTCTGAAAACATAATATATTATATCTCATAGGGATGTATACTGTGCTTTGAGAGCAGCAGGGAAGTTTTGTAAAAAGTAACTTCATTCACATTTTAATATATGTATGAATATGTATATTTAATATATAATACATTTAATACACAATATGTACATTCATATACATATGTGTGTATACATATACATATGTATATATTCAGCACATATTTGAAGGGTTTGGTTTCACTGGCATCAACGTGTGCTCCAGCTGTTTGTGCATATTTTTGTGTGACTTTGCATTTTCCTAGGGGATTAGGATGAGCTCAAAAAGCGATCACCCTTCCAAAAGAGGCAGCTCACTTTTCAATATGCTGCATAACAGATGTTCCAAAGAAAGTGTGTATGAAAGAGAAAGAAGCATGAGGCAGAAGAAAAGCCCACCCTACAAATCCTATGACCCTAGATCTGCTGGGCAGAAGCTTAAAGTAAGAAATGAATATGCATGCATTTATATTCAGCCATATATATGGAGCAGAACATAAATTTATATGTGGTAAAAAGAATCTCAGAATTATTTTGAGACTTATAAAAAACCATTTCTTCAATTTGCTTTGAGCTATTACAAGCACACACACACACCACACACACGGGTGCTCAGATGCATTTGTGTACATGCACACACATACACACATGTGTACACTGTACAGATATGGGCCCAATTCGCCGAAGAGAACACCATATTTGACATAGTTGACAGATCTGTGTGTTCATTCTTTGTACTGACTCTAAAGATTTGCTTTATGGCCTTCAGGTTTCACTGATACTGTGTGTGAAACTAGTCCATATACTTTTGTGTCCACCATTCAGCTTCATTACATCTACCAAGTTCAGTGGCTGCCCTGTGCAAACCTTCTGTAAGATACAGAATAAATGAAAGCCAGCCTCCATGCCATTGCTGAGCACAGAGAAAAGGCATCCTCACCCAGCCACCAGCTTGGCATGAGCAAAGCACACAGGATACACTTGTTCTGAACACAGAAGAACAAGCAGGCGGCCATGCTGAATTGCAGCCCAGATTCCTGTTGCCTCATATATTCCCATCCAACCAGATCAACCTGCTCATTTCTAAACATATGCAGCTTTACAGAACAAAGAAATTATGTGTGGACAGATAAAAATAGGGGATATAATTCTCCATTTTAGAACTGTGTTAAAATTGTCTCTATTATATCTTAAAATAACTCTGCTAAATATACAGAGTCCCATTTTGCAACCCACAGGAGTACTTATGTGAGCTTTTTATTATGGCTCATTTCCAGAGAATTCTGCAAAGGAGTGCATATTAAATTTACTGTAAATGTCTCTGAAATAGATTCGTAAATTTTAACATGTTTGTAAGTTCACAAATACACACCAAGTAGAAAACTATGGAGAAAGAAACCCTTATCATTAAATGATTAAATCAACTTTGAAGAAGTCAAACTTACCTAAAGAAGCCCATTTTAGAGACAGAGTTCTCGGTGGAATGAGAAATAACAGGGATTTACAGCTGTATTACAATTATAATTGTAATTAAGATTCGACTCTTTTCTTCCAGTGACTTGCAATATAGTCTAAGATATAATTAAATCACTATAGCAACTTCAGTGAGGGGATGAGGACTAAAAATGAGCAATGTGTAGCCCTTAGTTGATTTCAGGTGAAAACTGATTAGGACCAGAGCTGTGAAGGAGGAGAGAAAGCATATAAAGCATATATATATATATATATATATATATATATATATATATATATCATGCATGGAATAACTTCCATGATGAATTTTTAATTAATTGTAAGCATGAAAGTTGCTCCCTTTGTACAGTATCTCATGAGAATTTCTACATTTGTCAATGGGGTCACAGGGCATATATATATATATATATATATATATATATATATATATATATGCAACTATGTATTAAGAACTATTTTTTTTCACGTGTGTTTCAAGACATGGACAGAATAAGTCTTTCCCTCTCCCTGGTGGAACTCATTGCACTGGAAGAGACATATATAGTATACTACAGACTGATACAGTGTCACTAGGTGGAGGTATGGGGATGACCTTCCTGAGAGTGTAACATTCCAGTTAAAGGAACAGAGAAATTGGCTGTGAAGACTGGAGGATGGGGGTTGGGGGCAGGGAGGGAGCATGCGCAAATGCAAAGGCTTTTCGATAAGAATGTGAGGGGTGTGTTTAGGAGGGAGCAAAACGGATGTATGGCTCTTTCTAAGTAGAAGGTTGGAAAGCTGGGTTAGCTGTTGACCTATGAACTCTCTGGATCTCTACAAATTTAATGAAGTGGCTTCTTCTTGTTATGTTTTTTCCAACAAAGAGGATGAGGAGAAAATTAGAAGAGAAAATATAGATACACATGAGAGCTTATTCCTGCTCTGCTTGATCCCTTTGACTGCCACCCAGTCTGAGCAGTTGCGTTACTAACAGTTGCAGGACCAGCTTCCTGCATCTCCTCACAGATGCAGCAGCAGTCGTTCTTGAAGGATGGAGAGAACTGGCTTCTGCAGGGCTCCCATCTGTCCCTATTTTCTACAAAAGAGGCACTGAGGCTCCCTCCTGGGATTTTAGTCTGAGTGTTATCAAATTCCTTTTGAGTTCCTTAAGCTTCAGAACACCCACTCTACCAATTCTCTTCTTTAAAACCCTCTATTCAAAATGCTTAGTGTGCTTTCTATTTTCTGTGTGGTGTCAAGTACTGGGAGTGTCGCCAGGAAACCCTGAAAGACAGGATTATGGGATAGTTTTAAATGCAACCTTGACCTTGAACTCATTGCTAAATTCCTTTTCAATGGATAATGAGATAGTAATAATGGCATAACATGCAGCATAGTAAATCATCCATCAGCATCTGCAATAGATTGGTCCAAGTCCCCATGGATACCCAGATCTGAGGATATCCAATTCCTTTACATGAAATGGCATAGAATTGGCATCTATCTTCCTGTAACTGTTAAATCCTCTGTAGATTCCTTGTAATGTCTAATATCACATAAATGACTGGTAAATAACTGCAGTGCTTTGTAGCTTAGGAATGAAGACAGGGAAAAATGATCTTTTTGAGTTCAGTACAGATGCCAATGCTTTTTGTATTTAAAATATAGACTCTGTGTAGATGGAGCATTTCCTTAAATTATGCCCTGGTTATTTTTAGTTATATCAACCCTTGTGGTTATTGAAGATAAAATCCTTTTAGAACTAAGTGTTTTGGAGGCACAAATACAAACACAGTTGGCAGACACAGGAGGCTGTGAGAAGTAATGGTTTCTTCCAGCTGTAGTGGAAACTACACAAAAGGTAAATAGCTCAAGAATGTAACAAACAGTAATTCAAAGTTGTGATCTTAAGACAGGTTAGTGGTACATGCCCACATTCACAGCCCTTGGGCAGAAGGGTCAGGTGTTTTAAGGTTAGCCTACATAGTAAGACTATGTCTCAACAACTTTACAAAAGCAGCAGAAAAAAAAATGATAAGCAAACAGAGTCCTGAGCAAATGCCAGTAATTATAAGGACCACAAATTTAAATGGGAAAAGATGGAGCAGAAGGGGAAAACACATGGGCTGATGTGTTAAAGCCATCAGCCAGGGATATCAGCACCAGGAAAGGTGGGTGAGGAATGAAATGGACTAACCTGACAATTTGCAGGAACTGCAATGCTGGCACTGATGATAAGAACTCAGCCCTGAAAGCCAGTCTCTGAGAAGATGAACAGGAACCATCACTGGAATTTATTGACAGATGATATTCATGGACATTGGAAGGCTGAAGGCAAGAGTTGTAATCTGGGGGCCGAGAGCCAAGAGGGATCAAAAGAAATGTGAAAAATCAAAAGAGTGGAAGGCTTCAGATAAAGATGTGCTGGAAGGTCATGGGCAGTAAGGATGAAGGATGGTGTCAGGCCTAAGCTTTTCATGTGTACATACAGTATAGTGTCTGACACTACTGGAAAAGAAGTGTTCTACTGAAGTCACCATCATTTTGTAAAATCACAAAGGAAAATTAGTATTAACCAACACTTCTTAATTTTTTTTGGTTAGAATACAAAATGATAAGTCTCTCTCTCTCTCTCACATGCACACACACAGATACACAAACACACACCACACACACAGATACACACACATATTATTATTATTCTTTCTACTTCTTCATTCAACTCATGCCTCCAGCTGGTTCACTTCTTTATCCTTCCCTGTTTAAGATTTCTTCTCTTTTCATAAACCAATTAGTAGTTTTGTAGTACACACACACACACACACACACACACACACGAAAGGTTTGTATATGTGTGGCATCTCTGACGTAATACAGTCACCTCCAGTTCCATCTACTTTCCACAAATGTCATGATTTCATTTGTTCTTTGTGGCTGAAAAACAATCCATTGTGTATATTGCCACATTGTCTTTATCCATTCAATTTTATGGAAATCTAGACAGGAATGGTGAATCAAATCATGAATAAGCAAGAATGTCTGTATTGAATTGACTTATAGAGTCCTTGTTGTAAATACTCAAGAATGCTACACCTGGGTGTTACAATGCTTTTAGGGGTTTTTTTTTGGGGGGGGAACAAGAGTCACCATTTTTAGTAGAAAAACTAGAGCTATTTCCAGAAAAATATGTAGTTTGAAATGTCTCTCACACATGTTCAAAAGAGGACTCTGACAATTTCATCTGTACTCTAAGTTTATAGCTCAGCGAAAAGAATTCAAGATATTCATTTTTACTTAGGTGCACCTAAGTGTCCCTACCCTTTCCTAATCAGCCTCTAGAATATTCCTTAAGATTTTTAGAAAATCTAGGAATACAGTTACCACTGTAGTTCTGTACCAACTGGATATATTTAAATGTCTAGTTTAACTTTGAGCTGCATCTACCCTCTGTATGCAACAAAGATACATACAGAAGCAATGAAGCTCTTTTGGCTCACTGCAGAAGCTTGCCACATTGAATTGACGTCATTAAAACTCTGACATGTCATTTTCTGTTGTGTGTTCTCCACTGCACTCATAAACAGTCATTCTTTCAAAACTACTAGACTGTAAAGTTTCAGAATCAAAAACACAGAGCTATTCAAGGAGGAAGTTAATCAATAAAATTTGAGGAAACATTTATTGAGAATTTGTACAATCAAAGATCTTTGCAAGGGCTCGTTTATTTTATTCTCTCCACAGTCATAGAAAATAGTCATGATTATTTCTTGCTCATAAAAAAAAAACAAAGCCAAGGAAGAAATAGATTATAATTAATTTCTCTAAATCCTGCCTATAGTATACCCAATCCAGTCCTTCTATTCAGAGCCTGTGTAGTTTCCATCCATGCTAATTTCTAACCTAGATTAGTGTTACTCAAAGCAAAAGTAACCAAGGAATTATAATTTTGTCTTTGAAATCAGTGGCATGCAGACCCTTGTTGATGGTAGTAAGAGCTCTTTCAGTGGTACACTTGGAAAGACACTATGTGATTGGTGCAGTTCTCAATGCCCTCTGAGAAGTTTCTGTGTGCAGTGAATAGTGGTTAATGTAGAAACTCACAACTGGACACAGAATACAGGTCAGCAGAGTTCTCAACCACAAATGGCTTATCTGTGTCACTCACCCTATTCCAAGACTCAGGCATCATGGAAGAGGGGGTGAATAACACTGCAAGAGCTAGAGGTAGGGAGGCCCAGAGCAAAGCAGTGACTTCTGGCTATGACAGAGCTATTATACTCAGGACGTCACAGCAGATGCAGTTGCCTCCCCAGGCCCTGCACTAGATCAAGACAATCACCATTTGAGTGTGGAAGTGGGGAGCAGTTCACAGGCCTCCACCCCTCACTGAGAAACGAGGGAGAATCGATGGTGTCTTTGTGACAAAGAGTCAATTGGGGTATGATGCTCGGGAGGCCAACCACACTCCAGTAGATGGTTCGACACCCAGGAGTAATATGGGCAGCACAAACTGGACTCAGTGGGTTATTTAAAACAACAACAACAAAAGTACACAAAATTTGGGGTATGGAGGTAGGAATAGATATGAGAGGAGTGATGGGGAAAGGTGCAGGTGAATATGATCAAAGCACATTATGCATGTGTAATATTCTCAAATAAATAGTAAAATATTATATTAAAAATAACACACTATGCAGGGCTGGCAATAGAGCATCCAGGCAAGCGTGGACAGAAGAAGCTATCCACCCTGCGTGTTAAAGAAATCAGTCAAAATCCAGAGAAGACGAGAAAGGAAAAGATACAGGTGAAATTGGAGTTTCTCAATGTTTGGGTCTTGTTTCCCTTTAAAGGTGACA
The DNA here is from genome assembly GCF_011762505.2 of Arvicanthis niloticus. Taxonomy (NCBI): domain Eukaryota; kingdom Metazoa; phylum Chordata; class Mammalia; order Rodentia; family Muridae; genus Arvicanthis; species Arvicanthis niloticus. The sequence goes on from NC_047673.1 coordinate 53,809,040, forward strand.
AGAACACTAAATGTTTCCAGAACCATCTGGAAATGAACTAAATGGATCAGTTTCATTCATGGAAAGTAAAAGAGATGGTTGAGTTTGTATGCTTCCTGGGCAGGTGAAAGAGTATACATCTAGGCATTGATGGAAGGGCTGACCTTAAATGGAGTCGGGGATAAGATCTCTTACCTTTGTACAAGAGAATGAGATTGGGATAGGTGCCCATCCCCTTCTCTTACAGAACAACTTAAACATGCGTCTATCCACCCAGTGCCTGCTGTTCCACTCTGGTATGAAGGAAAATGACCCGGGTTTGAGAAACTATGAACTTACATGGAAAGAGTTGGATCTGTGAGTATCTGACATTACTGAGAAACGTGGTTGAATTTGCAGCCACTGTTAATTACTTAGATGACAATGGAGAATATTAGCATCATATTGCTCCCGCAAAAAAAAAAAAAAAAAAAAAAAAAAAAAAAAACCCACAGAAAATGGATTCCTATAAAACTCAGTTATGCAGAGTGAACATACTGAAAAGACACAAAAGAAATTAGAGTTCAAGGAGGGAGAAAAGCAAACATGTAAAATAATGGACCCTGGAGTTCGAGCTGAATGGAAGGAAGGGGAAGAGAAGTGTTCCAGGTCTGTTCACGGTTATGGTTCAAGTTAAGGTAAAAGTAAAGGCAGGCAGAATGTAAGGGCCAGATGGCTATTGTTCTCAGTGGTGAAAGGCTGGCTGTCATAGAAGTGGCTGAAAGAACTTTAGTTTAATGTGGACATGGGGCTTCCAATTTTATTAAGTTCAGGTGACAGAGAGGTCTAGTTTATGGCCATGGACAGAAGGGTATTGCAAACAAATATCTTAGAACTCCGAATGGCTTTTCTATAAGCCTAGAAGCTATATTGAATAACAAAGGGAATCTAAGAAGAAAATGAAGGCTGGCCTTGATTTAGAAGATGTTCACTAGAAGTACTAGGTGAACGGTTGATGGTTACCCTTCAAGGGTTAGAGATAATAAAAGGCATAAGATGGGGGAGCCTCACAGCAGGAGGACTTTTCTGAGAAATCAGAAAAGCTGTTGTCTGAGAGCTACCACAGGAACCAAGACTAGCATTCACCTTACTTGTTGGTATGTGGTAGATGGGGAAAACAGAAGGGTGACAGCTATTTCCTCAGGCTGTCAGAGAGTTGGGGTCCCATTCAGGCATGGGGGGGACTGTTTCTAATAGAAAGAGTAGTGGGATTTTTAAAAACATTATAAACAGGTCTTTTAGGGGGTTCAGTTGTCTGTGAGAAGAGAAAGGACAAGGGTGATTGGGAGAAGTTGTGTCTGAGAGGTGAATACCATAATGCAGTGCCAAGCAAAATTTGTGTTTTATTTCCATTCATTACGCTACTCTTAAAGGGATCTCTGAGATTTGGGAGCCTGTCTGAGTAAAACCAGATTTAAAGACCTATGAATTCCCGAGTAGAACCCCAAGAGTCTCTTTGAAGCATGTGAGACAGGAGGACTGAAATGAGCTGGCTCTTGGATTTCTCAGCTTCAGGTAATGTTGCCTTGGCCTCAGAAGACAGGGGACTGAGGAGAGTAATAGCCCTGTCCGTGCAGACTAAGCCAGCTTATTATTTGTCTAAATGTTTATTGCTTTGGCCACAATCTGTTATTACACATATTGCTCTATGCTGTATTTGTTTATATACATATCTCTCCTTATTAGACTCTCTTTTCCCCAAAGGGCAAGAACAGAATCTTATCTTTCCATCCTCAGTGCTTGGCTTCGTGGTTACTCAATAAATCTTTGATCCGGTGACTTTAAACACTCTGTTTCTACCCTGATTCATCGTACTGTCTACTATTCAACACATCTTATCAAGGCTGCACACTGAACAACTGGCTCATGAATGCTTCCAAAAAATATTTTAATGCCTAGCTATAGAAAGAGGCTGCCTACAAACAAGAGGAAGAATGTGGAAGCATGACTTACTACTGTGTACGGAGCAGAGATAAGAGAGAGGGGAAGCCAATTAGCAGTCTTTGCATTATCAGTTGTTTTCAATTGTGTTTTGATGACCTGGATAGAATTTCCCATAAGAACTAAGTAGTGAAAAAGCAAATAAAAGAGAAGTAACTGACTGCTGAACTGCACCTGATACGCAAGTACTCAGTCCGACAAGGATTTCAACAGTAAATGACTTAATGGGCTCTGTTTACAGTTTGCAATAAAACACCCTCTCTTGTGCCTCATCAGCTAATGTTAGCAAACTTTTATAAAGTGAGTTCAGTTACCTTCAGAAAGCTCCACTACAGCATCGGGTTTTAAATGGCCTTTGGTTGCATTATATATGTTTGAATAAAAATTTGCATTCTTTGTGTAGCAACACAGATACAGTACCAAACATTGCATATGGTATCCAGTGTATGCTATACACACCATAGTCTTATATCCTAACATTATTACTTTAAAACACAAGCATCATAAATACTAAGACACTTCTGGCCCCCTGAGTATTTTAGAAAATGGGTTCTGAAATGAATCTCTCTCACATTTAGGTCCACGTTAATTTCATGTCAGTTACACAAAAGCTATAATGAAGTTACAGAGTGGCATTTCAGTAAGTCAAAGGCTCTGCAATTATTCTGAACTAATGAGGCACATTTAATGATTATAGAAATAAACAGACCTACAAGATGGAGAAACAAATGCAGTCACTGCAAAGCCTTTCATGAAGTACATGCCTTTATATCATACAGCCTGCTGATTGCCAACTGGACTATAGAACATGTGATGATACCGGAAATCATTTCCACTCTTTTGCAGATAATTCCCCTTTGACCCCCAACACAGGAACTGTTTCAGTCACAGCAGAGTAGAATCACACAATATAAATTTCTTTTGGTCTGGCTTTTTTCTCACCGTGATCTGAGTATTCGTAGTTTATTTTTCAGTAGTTTATATCCTTTTATTGGTGACTGCTTTGTAATTCATCTGATTACCTGTTTATTGGCATTTTCTCTGTTCCCATACCGAGAGCTGTAACTTTGCTCTACCTGTTCACATGTAAGTCTTTATTGAGTATATGTTTTCATTTTGTTCTTGTATAGATACATAAAAGAGCTTTATTGGGCCCTTCTACCTCAAAAGAGCTGGGAGTCTAACTACAAAAAATTGCTAGCATGTATTTCAAAGTGATTTGCTATTTTTCTATCCCCACTAATATGGTAGAGAGTCCCAATTGTCACACAGATGTACCGTTAACTTTTAGTGATTCTAAGAAGCATGAGCTACTATCCTATGGCATTTTTAATTTGTATATCCCTGATGACTAATGAATTTCAACATCTGTTTCTTAGCTTATTAGTTTTTTTTTGTGAGGTGTTTGTTCAAATCTTTTTCCCATATTTTTATTGGTCTCATTGCTGAACTGGGATTTTCTTTCTATATTCTGGATTGACGCCCTTTATCAGGCACACGTGTTATGAACATGGCCTGCAATCTGTGACATGGCTTTCCTTTTTTTTGGTGGGGGGGGGGGGGGCAGGTACCTTTTCCAGAAAACATTTTTTTACTTCTGACTAATGCCAGGTTATAATTATTTGTATATCTGGAGCTTTTCTGTCCTTAAAAGCTAAAGAAACAAACAAATCTTTGCTTTTCCTAATGCCTCACAGGATTTCCTTCAGTTGTAACTATTCAAAATGAAATCTACATTCTAACACTCAGTTCCTTTGCCTTTATTTTCTGGTAATTAGGCCAAGTGTCTACTAAATATTTCTTAGCTAGTATTGTTTTAAAATTAGTTCCTGATGTATTTAACATACTATATTATATATTACAGCTATAGATATTGTAGATAATATTTTCGTTATGTTAGATATTAAATATGTGATATATAATTATTATACACACAATATATATAATTATTATATATATAATCATTACACACAGACATATATTTATATATTCATAATATATAATCATTTTGAAATTTTTCATTGCTCATGAAATACACAGTTAGAAGAAACAAAGGAAGTATCAAGCAAAGACAAATGTTTTGCCTAAAGAGCAGTAGTCTGTGGGAAGGTTGTGATGGTGCATGCCGTTGCCCCAATTCCTAGGAAATGGATGCAGGAGGACCAACAACAGTTCAAGATCATCCTGTTTCATATACAATTGAGGGCCATTTGAAAACATGTGAGCCTTCTTCAAAAACAATTTTAAAAAGTCATTTCTAAGGAAGTACACTTCTCAAGATGATGCAAGCACTGGAGGATCACTCCTAAGACAAGTAAAGACTTTATGAAAACAGCAACTACCCAGCCTGGGTTATAAATGATGAATGAATTTTGATGATAAATTTGAGAAACAGAAAGCATTATGATGTAAATTAGGGTGTGCTGCCTTAAGTGTGTCAGAAAATAATGTTTCTTGCAGTTTGGTGGAAAATCAACTATGTTCTAGAATATATGTTCTAGTGTTGAGACCAAAGACTGGAAAAACAATTGAAGAGCAGTATGGGGAGCCTGTAAGCGTGTGATGAGGAGTGTGGTAGACATTCCTTGGGGAGACACTCACCAACCACCTCAAGAAGAGAGAAATCACAGTCAAAATAAAACAATACCTTAGACTTGATGGAGAGAATTCCTGGGTAAATTTTTAGGGAACTCGTCAAGAAGGAGTCCCCAGGAAGGGTCAGCCATCACTACCTCCTCTTTCACACATGTGCGTCAGCTTCTGTGTCATAATTGTGTCTTTTCAGAAGAGGAAGTTATGACTAATGCCTCTTTTAATGTTCTCCATCCTCTAGCACAAACCACACAGCAATCCTGATCAATACACATGCCATCCAAAGAATTATGCAAGAATGATGGAGAAAGAGAGAAGAGACACTGCCAGGTCCAGTGAAATATGAGTCTCAGTCTTGTTAGAGTTTGTGTTTAAAAACCAGCCTTATTCTTCCACTCTGAGCACTTGTGCTTCTTCCAAGTTCACAATATCAGATGTGAATGTAAATGAAAAGATTCTAAAGTGTGTGCTGTTATGGTGGTGTGTGTGTGAGTATGTTAATGTGTGGTGTATGTTTAGGTGTATTTTGTGTGTGTGCATGTGTGTGTGTGTGGTGTGTATGGATATGTGTGTTAATGTGTGTTGTGTGTTTGTATGTTGTGTGTGTTGTGTAGTGGTATGTGTATATGAGTGTGTTAATGTGTAGTGTGTGTGGTGTATATGGGTATGTGAATGTGGTTTGTGTGTGAATATGTGGATGTGGGGGGATGGTTATGCTTGTGTAAATGTGGTGTGTGGGGTGGGCATATGTGTGTATGATGTGGGGGTCAGAGGAAAGTGGGTGATATGTGTGTATGTGGTGTGTGTGGTATATGTTTAGGGGTGTGGGCATGTGGTATATGGTTTTGTGTGTATGTGTCTGTGTATGATGTGTCTGTCTGTATGTATATGAGGGAATATTTGTGTGTGTGTGTGGTATATGTGGGTATAGTGTGTGGGTGGGGTTGTTTCTGGGGGCGGGGTTGTGGGGTGTGGGTTTGTGGGTTGGTACAGGGGTGTATAGTGATGGTGTGCATGTAAGTGAGGTTGTGTGTGTGTGTGTGTGTGTGTGTAGGCCATTCTCCATCTCATTTTGTTAGAAAGTTTTTTCATTTTAATTGACTCTACGACTCATGATTCAGTTAGGTAGGCTGGCCAATAAGCTTCTGGAGCCCACCAAAAGCTATAAGCCAGTTATATAGGTATAGCTACGTAGTTAGAGGTGTCCAACACTATGCCTGGCTTTTCCATGAAAGCTGAGTCTGAATTCAGGTCATCCTAATGCTTATACAAGAGGTGTTTTACTGACTGAGTCAGTCCATGCACAGTTAAATTTCTAAACATTGTTACAAAACTAATGCATTATTTCTTTGATGGATATTATTGAATGAGAGATTGTTATTTAGGGGGTCTCAAGATTAGTCATTTTTAAAAGTAGCACTTAAACACTAAGTTCTTCTAATATGGGCTTTCAGAGTAAGCATCACAGTAAATTATTAGTGTAGAATTTTCAGCGTGTTGTGATAAAATTCTCATTAGATTCCTTCTTAGCCTTTAAAGACAGCTATTGTCACATTATCTGATGAGCTAAGACAGAATCATAATGTAACACGGTTTCAAATATTCCATTTTCTCATATTCTGGTGGCTTCTTTGTGAGTTTGGAAGATAGTATGTAGCGCAAACTGCTCTCCCACTGTAATAAAGAAGGAAAGAAAACACTGAAAAAAATTACAGATCTTGGCCTGTCAGCTGTTTGGTGGTTTAAAAGGGGAAGTCTTAAAGAAGAAAACAGTTTTGGTAGAGCCCCAAAACATGGAAAGAAATTACAATTTGATTCATTGTCCAAAAGTTACTTTTCTACATACTAAAACATTGGATCCTCGTGGGGTGAATAAAATGCATTTTCTAAAACTTTATACTTAATTTAAAATACATCATGATAATATTTAACTCCGTCACCTACCTGAATTTCATTTTCCAAAATGTTGCATTGTGGATGGAACTGATTGCTTAGTGGCCTAAAATGACTTGTTTTTAAACTTTAGAGTTTGAAACGTTTGATAATTCATGTACTTTATTTGCATTTTATAAAGAAATTGACATAAGAGGCTTTCCTGAGAAATTTTCTGTACAGGCAAACGTGTTCTGTGAAAGGCACGTGAAAAACTAACATTATCTGCTAAGACCGACAATGAAATTATCATTTGGTAAAACCCAAAAGAAAACTGGATGGTCTCAGATAAAACGAGTGGTCTTCTCAAAGGAAAAGTACTTCACAGTAGCCGGAAACGGGGACACCAAAGGGAGGAAGCCGCTACGAGCCTATGTCACTTAATGACTGCATGTCAAGTCTATCACAGGCCATTATTTATAGGTCATTTTCCTGTCAATTGTAGGAATCCCGGCCTTAATCATTTGTGTCAACAGACACTTCCGTATAAAAACTTCCAACATGATACAGATAATTCTGAGAAACACGATATGTGTTCTGACAATTTCGTGCTTTCCTTTCTGACTCTGGATTTGCCAAGATATTTCCTGTTAACTCCTTGGCATGAGTTTTTTTTAAGTGTCTGTTACCGATGCCAGCACTGGGTGTCATACTGGGAAAATCCAGTTTTCGTAAGGAAAATTACAAAGCATTGTGGTTAGCATTAAATTTAAAGGAGTGCTGCTACTATTATGTCTGACACATTCCCACAGTTAGGCACCTCATTCTTTTAGAAAGATTTTATTTTTTCCTTTGTTTTCCTTCTTTGGTAGGACGGTCATTTTCCATTGCACAACTATTTAATGAATAAAGGAGACCAGAATGATTGTACCACTGTGTTCTATGAACTCTCGGTACATGAATAACAATGATTTGTTAAAGATAAACGGAAGAAAGAAAGAAAAAGGAGAGAGGAAATCTGTATGTTCAAGGAAGCCAGGATTCTAAAAAGTGAATGTATTCGCAGGGTTTAAGAGTTATGCAGACTCAGAAATGCTTCCTTGTCTGGTGTAAAGACATATACATTCTGGACTTTATTGTAATCCATATCAATACTTACTTTGGGAAGAACGTACAATATTTGTTTTTCTCATGTATAACTATTTGAGTTAAAGCTTCAATGAATCCTTTGTTTCCTACAAACAAGTGTAGTGTGTACCCATATATGAAAAAACTTTTCCTAGCTACTTCCTATATCTAGATTTAAATACAAGGATGTCGGGGAGGTGGTACCTCAAAATTTGTAACTCAGAGAAAATTTCTACCTCGCGATAAATCAGATTGGAACTCCCTGATAAAAATTATATTTTCTACTAGATGTATTACTATAATTGAGAATGATTATGTCACTTGGAAGAGGATAGAGTTTAAGCAAAAGTAAAGTTTGCAAACAAAATAAGTTTAATAATTTACAAATAAAATAAGTGGAAATAAACTATTATGCGTGGGCAAAATAGAAAGCAAAAATGTAAACAATATGTCTGTGCTTTAGTTCAACGATTTACTAAGCACAAAATAAAAATCAGCCCAAAGCAGTCAATCAGTAAGATAAGAAAATTAATTTTTAGAGCTGTAATTGAATTATTTCTAAAGAGTTACCCCATTAGCATCCCAGAAAAAAATAGTAACACTATTCATCAGATTATGGGAAGATAAGATTTTAACACTGGCAGACACAAGTGTGTGGCTGTAACTTAGTCAGATAATGAATGAGTTAATTGATAGGAAATACTAAATACTTTCACTAGTATCAACAGTATTAAAAACTGCTCTGGCCATTGCAAATCATCAGCCAAAAGATCCAAAGATCTGGGAATAAGAATTCAAATTATCAAAAATAGGCAAAGCACATACTGAACAGGGAGCACTGCTGTGTGGAGAGCCTGGATGAGTAAGGTACCATCCTAAGCGCAGATGAACCAGTGACGTTCTAAGGAAACTAAGCCTAAGCCCTGTGCTCTAGGAAACCATCAGAGTGACAGTAGAGAGAACAAATAAACATGAAGAAATGTCCCAGGAAAGACAGATGCCGACAGTACCTATTAATAGGTGGTCCAAGTCTTAAATGACCTTTCTGGTGTAATTCCTTTGACAATTTTGAACCCATGAAATAATACAACAAAAGTTAACATTTCAACGTAGCCTCATTTAGCCTAATTCGTGCTTCCTGGGCTTTGACTGTGCTGCACTTTGGGGCTCAGTAGTTAGGGCTCTGGGTTCACACAACAACACCGAAACGGTTAAGCTACATTCGAGAATCAATATTTTTTAAATTTCCCATTCTCACCAGAATGATCTGCAAATTCAATGTTAACATAAATGACATTCTTCACAGAACTGGGCAAAAATATCCTAAAATTCATATACAATCACCAAAATCCTCAAAGAAAGAAAACAATTTTGAGAAAAGACACCAAAGCAAAACGCCTTAACCTGCCTGAATTCAAAATATACACAAAGCTGTAGCAATCAAGACAGTGAGGTATTGACAAAAGTAAGACAAAAATCAAAACTCACAAAAAGAGACAAGGGATCTGAATTTACTTTCCTCAAAAGATATGCAAATATACCACAGTTATTTGACAAAATGCTCGATGTCAGTAATCACAGAAGTGCAAATCAAAACTAAGGGGAACTATCACCTTAAGTCACAAGAGCTATTATCCAAGTAGATGGCTGGAGACAGACGGGGCTCAGCAGTTAACAGCACTGGCTGCTCTTTCAGAGGACCAAGCCTCAATTCCTAACACCTGTATAACTCCAGTTCTGGAAGATCAAATACTCTCTTAGCCATACTCAGACAAAACACTCATGCACACTACAAGACAGAAGAAGGAAAGTGCTGGCGAGATTGTGAGGGAAACTAAACCCTTGCCCTCTGCTGCTGTAAATGAATGTCCCGATTGCGGAATAAAGTATTAAGATGATTTAAAACTTAAAAACAGAACCTCAGTATGAACCAGCAATCCCACTACTAGATACGTCTCCAAAAGACATGAAACCAGTATCCCAGAGGACACCTGCACTTCCAGGTTCAGTGCAGCCATGTCCACAGTAGCCAGGGCTGGATCATATTACTTAACATCATGATTTTCAGTTAGAGAAGAGAAAATTTCCAGAAAGTGTCAGATTTCATTTTTCTTTACAGCCAAATGACGATGCATCAGTGGATGCACCACATTCTCCTTATCTATTCAGCTTTTGACAGTTTGTTTGTTTGTTTGTTGTTTCGTTTTGTGCCAAAATGTAAAAGGATGGGCTGCTGGCTGAATGTTTTCTCTCAGCCATAACCCCAGTGCCTAGAAATGCGTCTGCACTATACAAGACACTCAGTGCTTCCGAATTAACAACGGGGATCATAATCCCTGTGTAAATCTGACTCCTTTTTTTTTTTTTTTTTTTTTTTTTTTTTTTGAGACAGGGTTTCTCTGTATAGCCCTGGTTGTCCTGACTCCCTTTTCTTTTCAACATTGGAAGGAATGAAAGAAGAAAAGAGGAGGAGGGGGAAGAGAGAGAGAGAGAGAGAGAGAGAGAGAGAGAGAGAGAGAGAGAGAGAGAAAATATCACAGACAGACCCCAGACAAAATAAAAGCAAATGTCAGTCAAACATTTTAACCATAACTGGGGGTTTCTTCGGGTGACCCACACAGACAAAGGCATTTTGAGGGGCATTGTTAAGTGTACAATTGTTGCAGAAATTTTCCTGACACATTGTATTCGCAGTGGAGCCGTGCGCCGTTTTTTTTTTTTTAAATTCTCCCGCTACATACAATCTATGCCAACTTATGGTCCTAATAATGTTGGTGTTTTCATTTCCCCTTTATCTTGAAACAAATCCACTTAGTGGATTAAAAAACAACACTCACTTATTTATTTATCGCCAGAGAGTAAGAAACTCAAAGTGACTGGGGCTAAAAAGAAGACAATGCTCCTGCTGAATGCTCTGCGGGTTATCGGTCCTCTACCATCTTCCTTCCGGTTCTAGGGAGTCTAGGAAGTCAGCTCCTGCCCGCATCACTGTGCCCTCTGCTTATATTTCTGTCTCAACATCACTTCTGACCTCTTCTCAGGACCACTGTGGTCAAACCGATCCTACGTGGAAGAGCAAGGATAACCTCCGATTTCCACGCTCTTCTCTCCCTCAAACAAAACGTATGTTCTATGTCCGTAGTCATGTGAACATAGTCACAGACTCCAGGGGTTAGGGTGCAAATGTCTGTAGAGGAATCATTTTTCTGTCTACTGAAATTGATGAGGGCTTGTCCTGCCTCAGGAGTTATCTTGAGGTGAAACTTAACCAGATACTTCTTTGCCTGAGATTCTTGCCTGGAGAAACAAAGAACGCAAAGAAGCCATGCTGAGATCTGGCCGAGGTCACTTCACCCTAAATGACAGTACTTCATCTCACCTGCCATATCCAGAAATCCCTGAACAAGGGCCCTGCTGGAAAACTCAGGGTTTCAGTTTTGAGGTCAATTCCTAGCTATCCTAAAACAAGCCGTTTAACATTTCAATTGAGAGTAAAGCTAGCCTGACTTTTTACAAATAATAATAATAACTCTCAGGTTGCCTAGCCAGCTAAATATTTCATCAGCTCCTTCTGCTCTTAAACAAATGTAAATCAATAGGTTCTCTGTACAAATGACACAGTCGTTTGTATAACTAATCACATGGCTGCACTTGACTGTAACAATAGACACGGGTTCACTTTCAAAGTGCTTTTGTGCCATTGAGGGTGGGAGCGGTGGCATTGGCATTCACAGAGGAGCGGCACCGGGTAGGCTCTGAATTATATATTAACAGCTGACTGCAGTTTCAAAAGTCACAGTTAATGTGCTCCAAATGAAAGGAAACCTGCAGAAGAACTCATTTCAACTTGTCAATAATAAGACCAGAACTCAAGTTCAGCCCTGGTCGACATTAGCAGAATTTAGATTAACCTCCCCAGAGGAAGTGACAGAAACAGGTAGAATAAATGTTCCTGAAGAAAATGTGACTCATGTGCAAGTTTATAATTAAATTCTGGCCCAGGCATATCAAACACCCTCACTAACAAGAGCTGGAAAGAAGACTTCTTTCCAGAGAGACACACTGTATAACAAACACAGCTGTTAACTAGGTTGACCTTTAAAATCCAGTGAATATAATGGTCTCACATTGATAAGCTCTTTCCATCCTACCTCTGATTTTCCTTATTAATAGGAAAAAAGGAAAGCAACATCCTTGCAAGAGATCAACATTCAGTAAAATATTTATGTTGTTCATTAACTTAACAAATAATTACCGAGGATTGAAGGTGTCGCAGGCAGTGATCTAGATGCTAGAAAGATTAAACTAAGCAACAAGAGACAACTCTTCTTGGAAGAGTACACAATGAGTGGAAATTCTGATGGTACTCCCTAAATAAAAAGCAATGACTAAAAAAAGAAGTTAACGGTGATACCCATCACACAGACTCTGATACTTTCCTTTCAAAAAAATAAAAGTAAGACAGTAAGACAAACTAAGCAGTAGGGATGTGATTGTAAGCTAAGAGGTGTTTTTTCATAGTGGTTTGAGAAAAATAAAATCCCTTTTGAAGACGTTAACATCTGTGCAGAACCCTAATGAAAGGGAAGATGTCTGTGTGGAGATCAGGAAATAATATTTTGTACAGAGAGGAAAGACGAGTGTGGAAGAGGCTCCTGGTGTGGGGAGGTGTTTGGTGTGCTAAAGAAAGTGATTATGCAGACCAGGGTAGAGGGAGTGATGGTGTGGATGAGGTCTGTGAACAATCTGGAGCCATGGGGTGAAGTTGACTCTGAAGGGAAGAGAAGACCACCAGTGTGGAGGTGTTGGATTGAGATGTTACATGTAGAAGACTTCAGTACTTGGGCTGGTCTGGGAGGTGGTTGGAGCATGAGAAAGGACTGAAGTTCGGAGGCTAACTCTTCTTTGAAACAAGGAAAGTCAGAAACACACTATGTATGGCCCATATTGTGGGTTTCAAGGCTACAGTAAATACTTATCTCCTTCCTCTTCTGTCCACACCACAGACCTATCACCTATCTGCCATTTTTTCCCCTCTGTTCCATATACCTGAAACTTGACCATTTCACTAGAACTTGTCCTTCCTCCTTGAGTTCTCTGAGCCTCTAATCACTATGACTTTCTCAGGCAGTGCAGTAATGCTCATTTACTGTCAGAACTGGGTACATAAGCGATGCCCGGGTGAATCCTCTGAATGTCTACCTCTTTAATCTCTGCTCCTCTTGTGCACCAATGGGCTGCACCTCCTTACAGGTCAAGGCTGGTTATCTCTGCTTGGATAGTAATTCCTCTTACTGACTTTCTGCCCCTTGGCCCTGAGAGTCTCAAGTGACTGTGTAATAGACTTAAATTCAGTGGAATGCTGAAAGCATTCTTTCTTTAGAGTCAAGTTGTCTATACCCAATACAATGAAGAGATTCAGAGAAAGAAACCATTGGTTTTCTCAGAGGACATCAGAAACGTAAGTCTCCTGTCTACAAACCCTACCCACAGAGGATACAACATTATGTAACAAATTGTTGACTTAGAATGTATTTTGCCTCCTACACGATTAAGTTGTTGAGGGACCAACTTGGAAGAAGGGAGGGAGAAGTATGCACAGTTACTACATACAGTCTGTGAGCATGTGCTCACTGCATCACTGGAAGAGTCGGTGGAAAGTTCTATCAACAATGTTTCCATAGGAATGGTTGGAGGAAAGGTACCAAGGCATTCGATATAAAAGACAGTGGAGATCTTAGCATCTTGGACTATGTACTTTTGTAAAGCTTCTTTGTGTCCCTCAGATTTCACAGGTACTGCTTTGCACATTGTGATGCCGGAAAACTGTTAGACACACCCCAAGTAGGAAAAGTGATGCCTTTATTCCAAAGATGAGAACTGCCTCCCATCATCCTCTGCAGGCTGTGAAAAGATAAAGCAGATAAAGCAGTCATCAGTCATCTTCTCATGGTTCCCCAACCAAGAATCAATATGATTATTCTTCAGACTATAAAAAAAATCAGATGCAAGAGAAAGTGTCCTTTCTGTGCCAACATCAAATATCATCTCTGTATTTTCTCAAATGAAAACTCAGAACCCTGTGGCAGTCAGAAGGAGTGAAAGAAAGAGAGATAGAGACAGACATATACACAAACAGAGAGAGGGGGAAGGGAGGGGAAGGGAGAGGAAGAGAGAGAATAAAGAGAGATGAAGACACACAGATACAGAGACACATTAGCATGGGGGGGGTTCTCTTTATTTGCTAACGTTTTCCCATTTCTTTCTCTGTTTACAGATTTGTCAACAGTGTGTCCCCAGAACATTTATCTCTCCTGCATACACTCCAGTTCATCCCTGTGCTTCTGAAAGTTTTACAATGTTTACCACAAATAGTTATAAACAGTCTCCCAGGTTCTGTGTTCAGCAGCTAATAACTCAGAAAAAATCTAAAACATTAAATCTAAAATATTAAATTTTCTGATCTTAAATTTCACCTCCCATCTCAGCACAGAAGCAAAGCCTTATGACCCATCCCACTACTCAGCTACATAAACTGAATTATGTTGTGCCCGGCTAAGAAACGCTCCCGGCTTTCCGTTCCCTGGTCTGTGCATGTGAGATCCCAAGATACTCACTCCCAGTCACTGCAACACTGTTCACATCGTGGTGCCAAAGTCCTCAGCAAGCTTTCTGCTTATGCACACTGCAGATCAGCCACAGCTGAAACAGCAGTTTGGTTTTCTTCTGGAGCTTTCAGTGAAACACAAGCCCAGAAAAAAGGGGTGCCTAGGCTGGTAAGAGTCCTTATCCATAAAGCAAAAGGCAGCACTTGCCTGTGTTGTTCTATTTGAAAACCTTCAGAGGAACTATCACAACCACTGGTGGGCTGTGAGCGACATGTGAAAAACACCTCTACCTTTGTGTCAGTGTGACAATCTACTAATCTGCTTATTCTGAATTTTCATGAAAACTCTCATCTGCCCTGAAATTGTTTGGTATTATCTTTCTTTCCTCTTTTCTTTCTTTGTTCTTTTCTTTTCTTTCTTTCTTTCTTTCTTTCTTTCTTTCTTTCTTTCTTTCTTTCTATCTTTCTCTTTCTTTCTGCCTGTTTGTCTCTGACTCTCTGTGTATCTGCCTTTCTTTGTTTTTCTGTTTCTCTCTGATTCTCTCTGTGATTCTCTCTCTCTCTCTCTCTCTCTCTCTCTCTCTCTCTCTCTCTCTCCTTTTCTTTTCATTCAGAATGGTGTCACACTATGTCTCTGTCCAATCCATGTCTATGTGGAAGGAGTTCAGCTCACAGTAGAGCTCAGAGGTAAATGACATAATAAAGGGAAAGACCATTGATATGGTGTATCTGTGAGGCTAATGATATCTCTAACATCCCATGTCCTTCCCGCAATCTCTATAATATCTCTAAGGTATCTTTTACCATTCAGAGAGTCCATCTGAATAAACCTTAGACTAGAGTATGTATATGTTATACATATTGCATACATGCAAAGATATTACTACACATGTACATACATATAAGATTTCCAGACCATTTGTTATAAATCATCCCAGGGGCATAGTGAATGTAGTAAGTTCTCAGTGTTTCCTTTCTCAGCCATTACGTCTGAACAAATACATTAGTTACATATGATACATAATTTCATTAGAGCTGTCTTGAGGCTATGATATCTAAATGCTTGCTTTTCCCGGGATCCTCTTGGTTTACTCTCACCCAGCATCTCTCAGTCTCGGCTTAGACCAAAACCTAGACATCTCTTCCTAGGCTCAGACATTCATAATGATAACTTGTGCCTAGTATGTAGGTTGAAATTCTCAGCAAAACTGCAGCCTCTATATCTCTAAAGTACAGTTCACTGCTCAGAAAAAAAAAAAAAAAAAAAGGCATGCATGCAGCTAGCCAGTGTATATATGTACAGATATAAGTAGTGTATGTGTGTGTGTGTGGTAGAGAGATACTTAAAACAACTGATTCATATATGTAATATTATATTTCCAAGTGAAAACTACTTTGTTTAGACTTCCTTATTTCAGATGAGGAAGTTGATACAAAGGAGGAGGGATTTTTCTTGGCCCCTTCAATGCTGATGATAAAGTTCCACAAGGGAAGAAGGTGCCAAGGGCTCCCAATGCCCTCATTTGCTTCTTTCCTCGGCTCTGGAATAAATCCTGTCAATACCACCATGATCTTTGCAACAAAGTTGTTCTGCCAGAAGCAGATGTCCCATGAGAACATACCCCCTTCCATTGCTGCTTGGAGGTTCGTGTGTTCTCTTCTCACTTGTCTTCCTAACTCACATCTGAAGGAACGCATGGAAGCAGTGTGAGCAAAAAGAAATGGGATAACTAGGGGGAAAGTTTGGTTTTTATTTCCTGTGAATGTTATGCTAAATAATTAAACTACAGGTCAAGTCTAAGGAGCAGACAGACAGAAAAAGACCTTGATCCACCCATACCTACTCAACTCATTACCTGGTTTTTCTTCTCTCTTTCAGTGCTTTCCTCTCTTTTAATACTAAAGCAGAGTTAAATGTGTGTGTGTGTGTGTGTGTGTGTGTGTGTGTGTGTGTGTGCACGCGCACATGCACACGCACTTTATGAACATGGATTAAAAATGAGTCACATTCTCCTAAAACATATTCTCTATATCAGACTACATTTTAAGACAACCCTTTATGAACTCAGACTGTAAAACCTCCTTTCCCAGATACCTTAATGGTTTCTGTGTAGTACATTTTTACGGTCATTGCAAGTCTTAGAAATCCTTGTATTTGTTTTCTTTTTTTTTTTCCTTCAAATGTTTTTCTTCTTGGATTTGAGTAAGCCAAAATTACCACCTGAAATATAAGGAAGGGCATTTTATTTAGCTCTAAGTTAATTTTGCATGAGGGCTAAGTGGGAAAGCTTCGTGACTTTAACACAACATGGAGCTTCAGGTGTCTGAAATTGATATTCCTTGCTCTTGATACTTGGAAAAATGCTTTTCTTGTGTGTTTAGATTCAAAAATATACATTAACCATCTTACTCTAATTTAAACTAAAAGCAATAGATGATTTAAAAAATACAAATGATTGTTAAGAACATTCCTCAAATGAGGCATTCCTTCTGTGATTTCCATCAACTGATGAGAAAGTGGGCTCTGCTTTTGTCCACATACCACTGAACATTTTATGAGCCACTTGGATTTACTAATAGTGAAAATGGCTTTACTTCTCCTTTGAGTCATTTCCAAGTCACTGTTAACTAATATATATATTTTAAGTCATTGATTTTTATGACAGACTTTCTCCATCTGGAAAATAAACTACACATTATTGTCATATTCAAGGACAAATATACAAGAAATGTATTTTGCAAAACAGGAACAGATGGGATTTTCAGAGGGGTCTGCCATGGAGGCTGGAAACTGGAGAAAGGGGACATCTGACTGTGGGAGTCGCGGAGAAGGTCACACATGATCTGTTTTAAGATGCGCTCCAACTCCAAGCCAATATTTACTATCATTGTGTGTGCAATACCAGAAAAGAAAGAAAATCAACCTTCTAATGCCTTTCTGGGAACAGGAAATGCAAACTAACCTCAGAGTGGTTGAAACTAAAACTCATTCATTTGGGACATTTACTGAAGTTTTTTACTTGGTTTAGTGACAGAATTTTATTCTCATTTTAAATATACCTGACATTGACTAACAAATTACTTATTTCTTTAAAACTATACACTTTCACTGTTGCACTCATGAACTCTGAACAGTTGAGTTTGCCTGGCCAGAACCTTCACAGCATCAAACCAGTCAACACCCAGCAAGGATGGGTGAAAGGCTCACAAGACCAGACTCCTGTTTGAGGAGCTACAGGCAGTGTATGTCTGCTGAGAAATGGGCCATTAAATCTCCTTCAGTGGGTACTTACTGATAGACCCTTGCTCCAGTATTCAAGTCTACACCCACATGGGTGCAAGCAACACTAACTAGACTCAGTGAGTTATATATTTTAAAAACAGAAGAAGGAATGAATTTAAAAGGGGGAAGGTGGGGTAAACTCAGGAGAAGTTGGCAAGGAAGGGAGGAGTGTATCAGATCTCAAAGAATCATACTTGTGTTTAAAACTCTCAAAGAATAAATATATATGTTTTTCCTCATAATAAATGCATGCATGTGTGTGTGTGTGTGTGTATGTGTTGTCTTTTACTGAACAGATGGAATCTACATAGAAAAAAATGAGTTAAAAAAAACCAAACTACAGCTTGTCGACTGTTATTTAGTTGTTGCTTTGCTGGGTTAGGATCCAACTCGGAATCAGCACGCGCTAAGCGAAGGTTTAGCTCCATCCCTAGCTGCTGTGTTTTGAGAAACATTATCATGTATACGTGAATATGCACACTGTATAGTGGTTTGCAAAACGATGTGTTGTGTTGCTACATAATGTTATAGTGTCACAGTTGTAGCTATGTGTTGAGTGGCATTACTAGAATGAATAACAGAAATCTCAAGCAATATTTTTCACATTGCCACTAACTTACTATATAGCCCTGGAAGAGTCATTGAACCCCTTGGACCTCGCTGTCCTAATTTATAAACTCTAAGACGAAAAAATGCCTAAGATCATTTCTAATTTGAATAATTAAGGCCCCTCATTCCATTGTAACTCTTTTTTGGTTTTTGATTGTGTGTGTCTTTCATGTAGCCCAGGATGTCATTATATAGCTAAGGATGCCATTAAATTCCTGATCTTTGCATCAGAGGACTCTGCCCCTCATTGCTGAACTATTTCCTACTGATAGATCCGGGGAGAGGTGGAGTCATCGCCTTCATATGTGTACCCACTGGTGACTCCACCAAACTCCAGTGGCTAGTCCAAATCCCATGCTCACATGGGTGGCCATAGCTAAATAAATGTAAAACAAAACAAAATAAAAAAATTGTGAATCTGGATGAGGGACATCCACAGAAAAGGGCTGAAAGGAATGGGAGGGAGATAAGAGAAGGTATGGGAACAAAGTAATCAAAAGTGTGTGTGTGTGTGTGTGTGTGTGTGTGTGTGTGTGTGTGTGTGTGTTATACAATTGTCAATGAACTAGCTTTCTTAATTTAAAAAAAAAAATCTCTTGATCTTCCTAGCTTCACTCCCAATCCTGAGATGATTGCAGGAATACCAACATGGCAGCACGGGTTCATTTTATAACAGTGCTGAAATAAAAAGACCAGATGGACTAGAAGCTCCTCCTTATCTCTCCCCTATAGTTATCTCTAACCCTTTGTACCCAGATCTTTCATATGGTGAGAAACAAAGAGGAAGAATTAAGGTGGAGCTCCTAATCCCAGCACTTGGAAGCCAAGTGCAGAATGATCAGGAGATCAAAAGTCTGAGGCTAGGCTGGGCTGTCTCAGGCCCTGCCTTCATAAACCAAAGCAAAAGGAGAACCTAACCCCTCAGCACTGGAACTGTCTAACACATTCAACAATTTAAGTGCTGGACTTAGACTCTATCACACCCTTGGCATTCTGAATTGTGTGAAATATTTTTCAGGACGTTCCAAAATTTTGAAGAAAATGGGGAGTGAGTTCAGGGAAGGTGTAGATAATTGTCGTTAAAGAATCTAAGAAATCATGTTTTACATATAAATTCTGACTTCACTAACACCCACTTCCTTATCCATTAAGTAAAACTGTTTCATTGGATCCCCTCAGGTGGCCAATTCTTCCTTTCTCTTGGGAATTTGTATCAGGTTGTTCTGTAAGATTCAAATTGTGAACTAATAAGACAGATGTTGGACAGACACCAAAGCAAAGCAGTTTCATATGTACATATGTGTTGTGTTCTGACTCTAACTTGTATGAATGATTGGACTATGATTAAAGAGACCAGCATCCGATCATGTTTATCTATAATCACTACTCAAACACATCTCATATCCAGCAAACTCCTAAGAAAATCTTCACAAACACTACACCACCCAGTTCTCTAAAAGAAATCTCACATGTATTTGTATTCTCAGCTGCGTTTTAAAATCCAGCATTTCCTTCATATAAAACATATAATGTTCACCAGAAAAAAGATTGGTTTCTATACAAGGACATAAAGTGTAGTTTTTGAAATATTTAATTATAAGAAAACATTAGAAAGAGCCTGAGAAAAAATGATCATTTATGAGAATCTTTTGCTTTTTATCGTTGCTGGTATAAGGCCGTGCTTCATAGTTCGTCCATTTTTCCTTTCTGAAGCACAAATCTAAGGTAAGGTTTGAACTGTGTGGATAAACAAAGTCACAGTTCCACACAGCAAAGTCACAAAGTGAACACAAAGCATCACAAGTGTGTGTGACTAACTCTATGACATGGTCTCTCCTTGCCTTTCATACCCCTCTCCTTTCCTCGCCACCACACCCCCATCATGTTCTTTCATGTTTTTCTCTCAATGTGACCAACCACTCCACATTTAATGGGACGTTTGTAAACATTCCCTGACCCCCAGTGCACTCTGATCATTTGTTTTTCCCTTACTATTTCAAACACACCACTGTTGTGCCAAATTTGTGCAGAAACATCTCAGCAATACAACAAAGCAAACCATAAGAGAGATAAATGAGGTTTTTCAGTGGGTACACAGTAAACAAGAAAGGAATTCACGGCGACAAAAGCACCCCTACACAGTTTCTTTCATAGTGTACTGCAGAATGTTACGAAATCTTGATGACAAAAACACTTTCAACTCCTTTCGAAGAGGTTTTCACTACAGAAAAAAAAAATCTTAAAGTACTTAATGTCATGGGCTTTTCCAAAAAGATGTTTCCCGTAGGCACTTGAGAGTTATATTCAAGCTATTTCTACCCAGGCACTGCCAGCTAGAAATTGCCCAATTAAAACTGACATCTAGTAAGGTCCCTGCATCAGCCTTCATCCTTCAGTGAGGGAAGGCTGGGAAATCTGAACAGGAGTATGGCGAAAGCTTCTTAAAACCGTATTTCTTTTAATTTTATAGATTATAATATAATTACACATTCTCTCCCTTTCCTTTTCTCCCTCCAAACCTTCCCATACACTCACCTTTGCTCTCTTTCAAATTTATGACCTTTCTTTTGATTAACTGTTGTTATGTAAGTATATGTATGTATACATATATTTTATATATGCACATATACATGTATGTATATCTATCTATATATATATCTATTTATCTATCTATATTTAAGTACATAACAACAATCTGATCAGCCTGTAGTGTTACTTGTATGTTTCCAGGGCTGACCCCTTGGTATTGGCTAACCAACTGTTGTGCTGCTCCTAGGTGAACACTCACCTTTTCTGTTGGTCACTCAGGACCTCCCTGACCAGTTAGGAAATTACATTCCTCTATAAGAAGGAATTTCCTGTTTAGAGACAAGGATATTGGTTCAGGTGACTCTGTGCTACTGTTTTTGTGAGATGGTTGATGCAAAGTTAGGCATTTACCCTCACAACAGATTCCTGTTTGCTCATGGTGGGGTGGATTTTCTCTGCAGTCTACAGGAAGTCTGAGACCCTGGAGGTCAGAAAGTTCAGCCCAGGCTTTGCACTTGATCTAGAATTCAAAGGATGAGAAAAGAAGGTAAGAAAAAAGGAAAGAAAGAGAGAGAGAAAGAGAGAAAGCAAGACAGAGAGAGAGAGAGAGAGAGAGAGAGAGAGAGAGAGAGAGAGAGAGAAGAGAGGGAGAGAAGAAGGGAGAAGAAGAAAGGGAGGAAGGAAGGGAGTAAGAGAAAAAACTCACAAAACATTGTGAATTTCACAAGAATCACCATGTTATTGACAACTTTATACAGAGGATTATTGGCTTATTCTAAAAGTAAGATGAATGAAGAATAAAAGTTAAGTAACTTAAGTAAACCAATAATTTATCTCTCATGCTATTAGAAGGAATTATAACACAAAGACAGTTTGCAGAACCATACAGATAATTTAATAATTCCCAATATGCTGAGGATGGAGCAGCTTCTTTCATGGGTGAGTTGATCCACATGTCATGACACCCGAGCAAATGTAATTTTATTCGAGGTGAGAATAGATTCAGATTCCCTCACAAACTCATGAAGATAAACATTTCATCTCTAAGCCAAAGCCCAGTGCAAGTCCTTCCTGTAGCCTGAAGATTCAGTGAAAGAGAAAGAATGTGACTGGAAAGGAGAGCTAAGCATGTTATTTGGCTCAGATGCTGGTATCATGTCAACAATTTGTTGCCTTAGAATTCGTGAGAAATTCTTCTCCAGGAGAGAGCAGAAGTAGGAAGATATACCAGAACTGCAAAGATGGTCACTGAGGAGGCATAAAGAAATAAGTTTGGTTTCAGCAGAATCATGGGCAATGGGATCTGAGAGCATCTCTGTCACATATTTTAAGTCATATAAAATAATTACATGGTTTTAGGGGGTACAAGCACCACTGTGTGCCTCACAGGAATTCCCACAGGACAAAGTAAAAAGTGTTCACCTTGGACCTCTTTTTGTGTCTAAAGCACAGTTTAGCCACTAGCCACTAGCCACTAGCCACTAGCCACTGGTGACTATCAAACATGTTTCTGCTCTAAGAGTGTTGGTTTCCAAGGTTACATGAAAAAGAACAGACTGCAATACATTTCAATAATAAGTATTTTGTTGACTGCATGTTAAAAAGAAAATTTTAATCATGTTAAATCAAATGTGCTTTTGATGTCTATGAGGATGTGTTGTTTTCTTGTTGCCGTTTGTCATTTTGCATTTTTTAAATGTATCTAAGTGAATTTTTTAAATTACATGTGTGGTTCATGTCTGTGGCTTGCTTTACGTTTCTGTTGGACAACAAGGATCTGTGTTCCTAGCTCATCGTGGTGGCCTCTAGGGAGTTAACTAATTGGCAGCTGTTTACTGGAGAGAGAGCGAAGGTTGGTTAGCACAGTACTTATCAGACTGCGTCAAATCCCTCAACAGGCAGTAATTTCTTCCTGAATCACAGAAACATCAGCCTTTAATCTTCAGAGCTCACTGTGGCTTTGGACCAGACATCAGTTCTAGGACTCAGCACATCTTACTTCTCGTAGTCTCTCTGGGACCATATGAGTTGACAGGTCTGGATTGAATTGACGAAAGAAACCAAAATAATATTTAATGTTCGTGTGAAGTGCAGATGCCGAGCCTGTGAGAACGAAGAGTCTGAGTCTGAGGTTAAACTGCAGTAGAGGAAACAAGAGCAGGAAACTGAACGTGGAGGAAGAAAGAGGAGGCCCTTCCCAGAAGACGGCCAGCCTCCGAGGAAAGCCGGCCTGGGGGTTCCTGCATCTGGGAAGGCTCGGAGGAACAGCGTGGCTTTGGCGATGGGTCTAAAATGGTCCAATACTTCACAGCCTGAATTTTTATGGAAGTTTCTTTGTTAGAAAAAGCTAGATTCTTTTGTGAGATTAAGCTAGATTTCGTTCACAAAGCACGGAAATGCATGACCTCCTTAACTGGAGATAAACTTGACTTCATGAAGGAAGAAAAAGTTTTTAAATGGTACTAAGTTTGTGCCTCGTTCATCACATTGTTAGAGAAGTGTTTTAAAAAGCAACTTCTCCTTGCCCTTCTATCCTCCAGTTTAGAATATTGCCTCGCGTACTTCTCGTCAAATTATTGAACTAACGACCTTCGAGAAGGCAGAGAGAGAAGAAGCCGTGCTAGGGAAAGCAACTCTTCAAGCCGTATTTACTACCTGTGGTGTTTCACATAAGCTGTACTGTGCAGGGTCTGCTGTTCTTCCCACTCCTGTGTGAATCTTGCGTACATTTGTTGTTTGTGTGTTTGGTTGGTTGCTTGCTTGCTTGTTTTGGGGTTGGGTTGGGTTGGGTTGGGTTGGGTTGGTAGGGACTTCAGACTTGTGGGTGTGGCCTGCTTCCTTAGTGACTGAGGAGACTGTGGTTGTACTCACCTGGCCATTGAACCATTTCTGCCTGTTGTTTCTGTTGACCTGCCTGCCCCTTTCCTTTAAAATTATAATGGCAAACGTCTCCAAAAAGTGAGATTAAGTTGTTGACTTGACTTTGGAAAGTGCACATTTTGTTGGTGGGGTGGGGGGAGAAACACTTTGCAATGCTCACAATTGATATTTTGCTTCTTGTCAACCCAAGTAGCACAGATCTTGCATGCACCTGCTGGATCTGTGTAAACACCCAACTTACTATTAATCATAGGGCTTAGCACCCTGCCTCATGCTTTGTGGCTTCAAACCTACAATTCCTACTTCATCTGAAGCTGTAAATATTTAAACTTTGGCAATGAATCTTAAAGAAAAACACAAAATGATTTATTTTCTGAGAAGGGGCCACTGTTGAGATATTTGGCACCAGGCAGTTTTCTTAGCGTTTCTAAGACACGCCAACCTCTCAGCTCAGGCTTATTATTGAGATGAATGACACAGGCCTATTATGACTGCATAAAAACACTACTAACCTCGTAGATCTTACAGAGGCAGGCTGTGATAGAGTGTAGCAAATACATCACCAAGAGCCATAATTAAAGACAGAGCTTTAAAATGGCCCTGTGGCATGCTTCATGATTTACTACTGAAAATGGGCCAGAAATTGAAAAGAAAATTTTATATCTGCACTTGAAGTAAACTAGGGGCCTACTGAAATTGCTTACTTATTATTAGAATAAACCTATGGCATTTTTTCCTATTTTAAGACTATAACTATAGTGAGATATATACATACATATACACATATACATATATATACTCATTCAGTAATACTTTCTGTCTGAGCATGAGGACCTGAGTTTGAATCTCCAGCATGAAAAGACAGATGGAATGGTTCATATCCTATCACTGGAGAGGTCCGGACAGACATCACTGGAACTTGATGGTCAATTAGTCCAGTTTAATCTGTGAGCACCAGGTTCACTGTGACACTCCATCTAAAAACTAAGGTAGAGACTGATAAGGAAGATACTCAGTGTTGACCTTGGGTCTTACACACACGAACATACACACATGTACACATACAGAAATGTGTGCATGCCCACACATACACATAAATACAAACAAACAAGCAAATAAATAATAAACAAATAAGAGACAATGTCCTGCAGGGACATGAAGATGTCTGACTGTAAACTTTACTAAGTACTGAAGTTATCTGCCATAACTATGAGAATCCCATCAGGTTTAACTAGATACTGGACTTCCCACATTTACAAGTTCTTTATTCCATGATCTTGAGGGTGGCTCACACACAAAAAAATGCTAAAATATCAAATATATGATTATAAAATATCATATATATGATTAAAATCAATGTAAAATGTTTCTGTTTATGAATAATTGTTTCAACAAGGGATATAAAGGTAGGTGAAGCTTCGGTTGTATGTCATGATGGCAGAGGCATTTTACTAAGCATGTCTACCATGTTTGAACAATGTTCCTCATGGTATCAGTGAACACAAAGGACCAGGAATGTAGATGGTGGAACATAGGTCCTCTCACCCATACTTTACTGTAAATTGTATCTTTATGTTGGGAAATTCCTATGCAGTATTAGTGAAATCTAAAGTTGAGGGTGGATATTCTAAAGAGGTCCTTGAAAGAAGACATTAAATTCCTGATAGCATTCCAGAAATGATATCACAAATCAAAATTTGAATGACATCAGACTCTGTAAAGGTCCCAGAATTCCAACTAATACCCAACATACCAAAATTGACTTTAATGTCTATAATGATGTGTTGTGTGTTACAATCCTAAATACCTAAAGGACCACAGCAAAACATACCAGAATAACAGGGGCATGCTTACTGGAGGATCAAAGCTATAGTAAGAACAGGTGCTGTCATCATGGCCAAAGGATGCCCAAATTCCTGAAATACAAAACAAATCAAACTTTCAATTCATTCCCTGTGTATTATCTCAAGCCCACTGGACTCCAAATTCCATTCTGGAATGAACAGATTATCAAAATTACTACCCTGTACCAACATCTGCGCTAAATTAAATGATTCAAAGGTCCCACAAGTTTGGTAGCTGGGAGCACAAAAATGAACAACATAACCTTATGCCCTCATTCCTCAAAGACTACCCATTGTCACCTGGAACCTCTACTAGCTACAATTTTTTTTATGTGAGTGAATGATAAGACAAGAAGTTGTAAAAACTCATGAACCTCAGGAAATGTCTGTGAAATAATTTGCCATGTCCCAGACATAAAGCAAGTTGAAATGGAGAGACTGGATGTTTCTGTTTGGTTACCACACTGCAGAATCTCACAATTCATATGGCTTTAAATAGTTAAAACATTAACAGTACTGTTGCCAAATGCATAATACAATTTGTCATAGAAACAGACAGATGAAAACATTTTCCCAACTTCACATATAACCTGTCTGATTGAACTTAGGCCATTTTCTTTCTGATTTACCCACTACCTGAGAGTTTATGCATGAACAATGGAAAAACTCAAGACTTTTACTGAAAGGTTGAAGAGGAGGGGAGGGCCTGGGAAAATAATTACCTCTTTTATACACAGAGACTCATTAAGATGAACAGAAAGCTGTGACTGGGTCACTGAGATGCTAGAGTTTGCTAATTGCTCCAGGCCAGCACTCAGCACTCACATAGCCAACTCCTTCTTAATGCCAGGTCTCTTCAACTCTGTGCCTCCCCGCACCAAAAATACCTGCTTTGTTCACTTCTTCCTCTAAATAACCCCTGGGAAAATGCTTAAATTGAGTTTCTGATTAGTTAATATTTATCCTCACTCTTAGAAAGAAAAATCAAAGTTCACACCTAATGAGTATTTAGCTCTTTAGAGAGTCCAATTATGTGTTCTAAGAAAGAGACCCAATGTATAAGCCCCCAGATAACTAAAAATTACACTTGACTTTTGTCTATAATTATGAATCCTTCAAACACTTTCAATGTGCTGAAGTGATTTTCTCATCTATCACAAGGAGATACCTTAAAGGATAAGTCCTGAAGGGTTCCTCGGCTCCATCTGCACAGTAATTATGTCCCGATATAATGATGAGTGCATTGGGGACCATTTCCCTTTGGTTCAAGATAAAATAAGATTTTTAGGAAATGCCCATAAACTCATTAGCAAATGTCTTAAGGGTTTTGGCACGAAAATAAAGAGCTAAGAGGCAACTAAGGTGTCTTCCATCAAGGCTATAAAACTCATGTGGAAAAAAGAGCTAAGTCAGTCAAGAAAAAATTCCATGAGAGGTTCCAAGAGAATAAAAACAGTAACTCAAATATAATCACGTCCAAAACCTGTCCTATTTAGTAAAGGGAGGGGGAAATAACATTTATTGAGATAGTAGAATCAATTGTCTTCAGACCAAAAATTATGAGATACATGACACAAAAATATTTACCAAGATGTATGCTCCCAGTTTATTGTTTTCCCTTTGATGTTAGTAATGCTTCAACCAAAAGATTTTCACAGGGTTGGTCAGTGGTTAGAGTGTCTCTCATACATCATCAGTTGGGGAAAAGATCAAGATTGAGGGTACAGGACTTCTCTTCCTCTACTGCATGTTGTCACCAGCCAGACCCTCAGCCTGGGCTTTGTAGGCATAGGATGCAATGGCAAGCACAGACTTGGGTGTCCCAGAGAGAAGAACTCTGAGCCACACCACAACCTGGGCAAACAGATAACAGAGTTTTCTCAGCACATCCACAAGTTTGACAGTTCCAATCTCCAGGTTTCTTGGTTTGAAGAGCCTCAATTGAGCTACAACCACTCCTGAAGACGATGCTAAGGCTGGACTCCTGAATAAGGTTCACTTGGATAAGAGCACTTTCCTTATTTTCTATCACTGATCTTCTGTGATAGAAGGAACTGAAGAAATTTGAAACTATTTATTCACTGTCCCCTGCAGAGGGGAGATCAGAACAAAACAGGGGAATCAGCAATTCCTCACAGAATCAACCCCAGCTTCAAAAATTCCACTCAATACTCTATCAACATCTTCTAAAATGAAAAAGGAAAAATAATGTAGAAATTCCATACTTGGATATGATCACCCAAGTATACAGCAGACCAAGCCATTTCCGCCAAATATCTGTTTGCTTTTGTTTAAGATAGTTCAAATTATGCTCTTCCCAGACTCTTTCCTGTATTAATCTGTGATTACCCTTTGGCATACAAATGATTATAACCAAACAAAGGTGCTAATCAGCTCTCCTATTGGCCAATATCTGGAGCTCTCTGGCCAAAAGCAAAGGTCCTGCAATGGCTTTCATTATCAGCAAATTAAGTGTAAATTGCCAGGCCCATCCACAGAAACTCTGATTCAGTTGGATTGGGGCTGAAACTCAGAAATCCTTTTAACCATGCAGCTCAGTTATGAAAGTGCAAGCAGCCAAATATTTTACAGAAACTCTGGCCTGGGAAATGCCTTTTCAGAGACCAAATGAGCAACAAGAGTTTTGCCAACATAGAGCCTTGAATATTATGTAAATCAAAATAGTGCAAGCGTTTTGTTCAAAAGTACTCACAAAACAACCCTGAAGTGGGCAGGGGGCAGGAAATAAGATTCCGTATTTAAAGTTAAGTAATTTGTTCAAAGAAACTTAACAAATTTGTGTTTGAACAGATGTTGGCACTGGCGCCTCTGGTTTCTTATGTCCTCTCTCAGCACGAGATTCATACTTCTGCAGTTACAAAGCACATGCTGGCCTCCATGTGGTTAGTGCCTCTAAAACGCTATATGACCCTTCTACTGCACACATGCAGATATTATGATTACACGGCAACATCTCAGAAGATAATTGAATTTGAAAACGTTTGTACTGTTTAGACAATTAAACTTCCTGTTTTGGCTTCTGCATCCACTCCCCGGGATCCAGTGATATCTGCATTGCTCCTAGCACCTTATTAGAATTCATCTCACAGTCACCCAGAAGTCTCTTGTTGCCAAGTTGTGATGCTTTGAATGAGAATGTTCCTCACAGTCTCATACATCTGAAAGCTTGGTCCCCAGTTGATGGAACTGTTTCAGAAGGACTAGGAGGCTTGTCCCTGTGTGGACTTTAAGGATTCAAAAGCCTACACCATTCCTAGTTGGCTCTCCTCTCTCTGTTTTGTGCTTTCAGGTTAGAATGTAACTTCTCAGTTACTGCTCCAGTGCTCTGCTTGCCTGACTGCCACCAATCTTCCTATTATGATAGCCATGGACTCAGCCTCTGAAACTGTACCCCCAACAAACTACTTTCTTTGAGTTGTTTTGATCGTGGTGTCTCTCCCAGCACCAGAGAGTGAAATAAGACAAAAGTCTAAGTGAATACTCTAGTTTCATTACTGTTGCTCTGATAAAATACCCTGACAAGAAAGCAGCTCAAGGAAGAAAGGCTTATGTTTCCAAGTTTGAGCTCATCACTGAAGGGGAAGTCCAAACGGAAGTTCAAGAAGCTACTCAGATGCAATTTATAGTCAAGAGCAAAGAGAGAACAACAGCACCCATGCCTGCTCACTTCTTACTATTACCCAGCATTCTCTGATTTTCTACAGCTCAGGATCCCAATAAAGGTATGGTACCACGCAAAATGTGAGGTTCCCCTATATCAATTAACAATCAAGACAGTCCCCCACAGACATCCCCATAGTCCATCCTGACTCACAGAGTTCTTCCATTGAGACTGTCGTCCCAGTTGATCCTATTGTGTCAACCTAATAGTTAAAATTAACTTGCACTGTTGACATCTGGACCAAGGTCATGGAACAAACACAATTCTCTAGCTCACTTCTTATAAGCTACTTCTTGAAAAGAATGTAACTTTTAATGAAGGAAAAAAAAATAATTATAGCTTCAGCAAGAAATGAGACAGGAGGAAAACTATGTATCTGAAAAGCTCCAAAAGAGTAACAGAAAACCCATAGGACTGAGAGTAGCAAGAGAAGAGTGGAGAAGTCTGGAGTAAAAATGCCACAGAAAATTACCAAAAGTCTCAGCAGTACCTCAAGTGAAAAAGTAAAAAGATGTCACAGCACTAGTCACTGCTACCCCATACCTACCCATGCTGAGCTGAACAAAAGGCCCATAGTTAAACATGCCCCAGTAAAAGAAAGCAAAAGTGTGTAATTGTAAGCAAGTCTTTTCAGAATGTTACGCCCATATACATGTTATCCTTGTGGCAAAACAAAAACACTGTCAATGCTTCCAATGTAGTACGGTATCCTAGGCTTCATGCCACATAATTTACTAGTACTAACTCTACAACGATCTTACAGCATAGATTCTGATACTTTCCTCACTGCACTGAGAAATGGAAAAGACTTTCCCAAGGTCACATATCTAGTCCATTATAAATCTGTAATGTAAGCTCAAACACCTATGCACCCAGCTCGTGTGTAACTCAGGTCTAATAACAACCACAGAACGAGAAGCAAAGCCAAACCAGGACAGAAGTCTATGCAATTCTGGGCTATATCTACCTTCCTACTATGGAAATGGGTAAGGACATTTTTAACCCAGGACTGCATACAGACAGCTGAGGAAATCCATATTTACTACCTATTCTAACCAGCCAATCTTTTCTACAATGATATAAGCCTTACAAAACTGTGCTTGAGGAAAAGCAATGTGGAGAAAGAAAAATCAAAATTTTTATATCTGATCCCAAGGAAAGATAACGCAGTACAGATAACAGAAAAGACCTTCTAAAGTGGTCTGTGTGGTAGCTATAAAAGAGCATAGCTAATCCACAGATGAAATGTTTGCTAATTTAAAAAAAAAAAAAAAAACAAACAAAAGACACGCAGAAGGGCAAGAAGATTGCTCAGTCAAGTACATGCAGTCATAAAAATTAGAGTTTGATCCCCTGGAGCCACATAAAAGCCTGTAACTCCAGTAATAGAAAGGCAAAGACAGGAGGAAACTTGAAACTTGCTGGCCAATCAGTCTTCCTGAAGCAGAAAGCAGCAGGTTCAGTAGGAGACCCTGTCTCAAAACTAAAGTGGAAAGCAATAAAAGAGGATATCTGATATCAAACTCTGTCCTCTACATGCACATGCACACCTCCAGTAATAGAAAGGCAAAGACAGGAGGAAACTTGAAACTTGCTGGCCAATCAGTCTTCCTGAAGCAGAAAGCAGCAGGTTCAGTAGGAGACCCTGTCTCAAAACTAAAGTGGAAAGCAATAAAAGAGGATATCTGATATCAAACTCTGTCCTCTACATGCACATGCACACAAGTATATGTGCACTTATACATACACACACATGTAACATATGTGCTCACATACACACAAACAAAACACATTCATAGACATAAATAAAAAATCAAGGAAAGTGGCTTCTACATTAAGTATATGATTACTAAAATTGAAAGAACTAAAGAAGGATCAAATGCAAGAAAGGGTAGTTGAATAAATTAACGAATAATAAAATCAAAAAAGTCTTCCAATCACCTGGCAAGTAGACAAAGCTTTGTAAGAGATGTTGAGAATGAGCACAAGAATTACAGCATCTATTGAAGAGAAATGTGGGAGAGAAGGAACTAAAACATAAATAAGGAATAATAAAAAAAAAAATGTGTCTAAGTTGAAGAAAAGGCACAGGATTGCAGGAGGAGGTGAATATTGGATTCTGAGACATAAGATGAATTCTGCCAGTAAGGGAGGGATAATTACAGTAACAAAATAACTTTCAGATACATGAGAGCAAATCCAAAACTATTGCACAAAGTATAAAAAATAAATAATATTAAAAGGTATAACATAAGTCCTATAAGTGTAGGAAATCCCACTAAGTGAAGACAGTAGTGTTCCAAACTTAATCTATTTGTCCCTACAATTTAATTAAAACCCCAGGAGACAAATGCACAAAATTTCCGAAGATAGTGATAAAATCCATAAGGAAAAATTTAAAAGGCATGAATAATTAAAAACGTTGAAAAGGCTACATTACCCCTAGTATATCAAGTCTTCTTATATAACCAGAATAATTAAAACCATGTGGTACTGGCATAGAAGCAGATGGACAATGAGCTGGAATAGAAAATTTAGAAACGTAGAGACTTGGTATGCTACAAAAGTAGGATAATCTTAGTGGGAACTGAGAAAGCCAGTCAATAAATTTTGCTATGGCAAGTGATTTCCAGCCTGCACAACATAATGATCCATCCATCCTTCACATGGTACAGAAAATTGATTTTAGGTTGATTTAAAATGTACAATGTGAACTTTGAAGCTTTTAGAAGACAACAGATTGAGAGATATTCGTGGCCCAGGAAAGTTGACCTCATAAAGATGAACTTTGAGCAATCAATTTTGTCTCTATGTGTGAAGCCTAAAAGAATTTTTACTCAGAATTTTAACATACACAGGAATATGTGTATGTTAAAAGATCATTTTACTTTTTATGCTGTTTGAAATTTTTATACAAATATAATATGTTTGGTTCAGTCAGATCTCCCACCAACTTCCTTCTCTCAAATTTCTCCTACATTTCCATCACTACCCTTCCTCCCAACTTCATGTCATCTATAAAGTCCGTTGAGTCCACTTCATTCTATCAGCATGTACATGTGGGTAAGGCTGTCTACCACAGCCTAGGGACCTCTCGGGGATTGTATTCCTGAAGAACCCCGACTCTTCCTCCTCCAGCAGCCATGATTTGCCAATATCTCCTCAGCTACTGGTGGAAATATTTTTAGCCTCTTCCCTTTATTGGCAGGAATTTGTGCTAGCTTTATCTTACGAATGAAGACACAGCCACTCTGTGAGTATGTGTGAAATGGCCCTATCATGTCCAAAAAGCCCTCCAGTTTCATTGTAGTATTCTAATACCTCTGGCTTCACAATTTTTCTGCCCCCACTTTCATGATAATCCCTGAGTCTTGGGCTCAAGGGGTGTAACATAGATACCCCAATAAAACTGAGCACTCCACAGATTGTCATCCTCTGCATGTTGACCTGTTACAGACATCTGTATTAATCACCATCTACTGAAAAAAGAAACCTTGCTAAGGGTTGGGGGGGGGGGGGGTGAACAGCACACTGATTTTTGGGTAAGCACATAGATAAGTACTTAAGTTTAAAACAAATGTTCATTTAGTAGAACAATAGAAGTTTCCCTTTTAAGATTAAGGCTAATCCAGCTATGGGATCTTAACCCAGTTAGCAATACCAGGTATGAGTTCCATCTTGTAGAGCAGGCCTTAAATCCAAACAGAAAATGGTTGATTCCACCCATCAAATGCATGCCACCACTGCATCTGTGAGAAAACCCTGATAAAGGCTTATTTCAGAATCACAAATGATAATGAAAAACGTGGGGAAAGCTACAGTTAATGAGCTGAAGTACATACATACTCATAAGGAGAAACAAGGGTCAGACTGTATGAGGCTATGCCACACGTAAACACATTTTTGAAACGTCATAAAAAGGCAAAATTATACTATTTCATGTATATAAAGTTTCAAAATGTGCCTCATTTTATATTTCATTTGAACATGTATTAGTTATACAATAAAAATATAGCTGTGCATAGAGAGATAAAAGCCAATTTCAGGCCGATACCACCCTCCGAGGAGGGTAGTAACTATAACTGCAAAAGGATTACCCAGGGCCTTCAAATAAATCTAAAATTTGTCTGGAAATTTTTATTACATATGTATTATAATGGGTATTGGTTGTTTTACACTTTCTGTGGTTTTCTGTATCTTTATAAGATTCCACAAGAAATTTAGTTTTATGGGGAAAAAAAGGGCTTGGTCCTTATTAAAGTGAGTAATGTGTTTTCTCATAGTGAGTAAGTCAACTCCTCTAGCACCTGGTAACATCTCAGCAGGAAATGTCTAATAGTAATTGCTCACACAAATGCTCTAATATGCCCTGAATGAGAGTATAACCTTCTATAATGGTTTTGAATACACACTTGATATTCCCAGGGCCTCCTGGGAGTGACAAAGGAAATTCAAGTGGAAAACCCTATCCAACTGGCAAGTCTCTGCTCCCACAGGCAATCTTCTCCTCTGAGCAGTAGTGGAAAAGCAATTCTCACACTCTCAGGAAGAATTTAGAGCATCTTTGGTCCTGTATTTGGATGAGTTAATGGGGTTGCTTACTGAAAAATTCCCTCCAGGCCTCAGGGACCCATGAAGCACATGTGCAAGGAAGGAAAGCACTCTTGCTTGGGCTCCTGAGTCGTTACCATCCTTAGGCACAGGGAGTACCGAGTACACAAGACAAGTTCCTTAAAGATCAGAGGAAACACACAATCCTATAACAGCCAGGCTAGACCCTTCTCCTGTGATGAGACTTCTGTGCAGCCAGGAAGAGCAACCCTGAAGACTTCGGGCTTGGTGGCCTTAGTGATAACTTCCCCACAAAACAGCTCTCTCTACTTTGTCAAACAAGGAATGGTCAAAATTGGGTCCCAGGAATTTAGAGATAAATTTTGAATCTTTTTTTCTTTTCTTAATCTGTGTGGAGGTGTGCATGTGTACATGTGCACATCTGTGTGCCCTGGTACACATGTTGTCAGAGGACAAATCGTGGAAGTTCTGTTTCCTACATGTGAGTCCCAGACTAAGCAGCAGATTATTTTATTCACTGAACTATGTAGCTTGCTATACGCTGAACATCTAAAGAGGACCACAGCCCCTCTACTTTCATATTATTTTGGAATAAGTCATTTTCTTTATATGTAAAAGGCAACCTTAAACTTCTCAATACATTTCAAAATTGTGTGTGTGTGGGGGGGTGTCTGTGTGTCTGTGTGTCTCTCTCCATGTGTGTGTGTCTGTGTGTTTGTGTGTTAGTGTATATGTAAGAAAAATGAATTTGAAAATATACACACTTATGTGGAGTGGTCAAAAGGCAAACTTAGGTGTTGCCTCAGGAGTTACCCATCCAACTTTTTGAAACAGGGACTCTCTTTGGAATTGAACCTTACTGGTTAGATTAAAATGTCTACCCAGTGAACCCAAGGCATCTATAGAATATATCTTCCTCCTCAGAACGAGGATTAGAAGTACATATCATTATGCCCAGGTTATTTTATCATTCTATATTTTTTATTTAAAAATATGTGAACATTTCTACCCTCCCCTCTCAGCTTCAACTCCCTCCATGTGCCTTCCACTCCCTCTCCAGTTTATTATCTCTCCTGTAGTTATTGTTGCTGCGCATACACCTGCATGCATACACATATAAATGCACATGCAAGTATTGGTGTTCCTTCTTTAGGGCTGGATACGTGGACTGGATAACCTTATCAGGAAGGTTTTGTCATTGAGAGAACTCAGTTTTCCTCTTACAGCAGTCATTGATTGCCCTGTAACTCTCCACCGAGGTGTGAGGCCTTGTGAGATGTCCCCCATTCATGTTGGCATGTCAACTGGTGTTGTCATTGGGCAGGTCTTATTTAGGGAGCCATATGGTCGAGACCTCATGGGTGCAGTTTCACTGTTATATCTATAAGATACTATCTTTCAGGAGGCACACTGTTCCTCCAGCTATTAAAAAAAAATCTTTCTACCCTCCTTCCTTCACCCATGTGGTTCCCTGAACCTTGGGTGTAAGGACTGTATTGTAGTTGTATCAATTAGGGCTATTAGTCTCTAAATTTTGACCAGGGAATCTTTGCAACAGCCTGTCAGTGGCAAGAAGAAACATCTTTGATGAGGTGGTGCTTAGCCTTTAAGGTAGATTCTAGGTATCCAGCTCAGGTCCTCAGGCCTGTGTGGCAAGAACTTCACACAGTCAGAAATCTCCCCAGGCCCTAGAAGTACTTTCAAATACATAATTCCCTTGCGTTGCCCTCAGCCTTAGCCTCATACTATGGCTAGGCTTTCATAACAGGGAAAGTCAAAAAGGTTGATCAAAGGCAGGAAAAAGGGATCAGATATTCTATGCTGCTGATACACTGCCTGACACTGGGGAATTTAGGAAGAACTAAATCCTACTCTAGGAGGCTGAGGAAGTCTGGGATCAAGCCACCAGTATCCTATGTGTGCCTTTCTACTCTGACCACACTGAGCAGAGGAGCACATCTTTTCTGTGGCTGCATTAACCCAAAGGACTTCACCCTCCAACACCTGAGATTTAGTTTCCAGCCTGTGAAACTCAGGGACTCATTTCCTCATAGCAGGAACTCTGGGTAAGGCACAGACCCTTGTATTTTCAGGGCCTGGGTTTCTTTGCAGGCATACTTCTTCATTTCGGCATGAGACCTGTCTTGTTTCTCAGTCCATCATCAAGTGTGGCTTCAAAAAGTAACACAGAAATTAATTACTGATCTAGGGCAGAAAAAGGTTTTATAATTATTTATCTAGCTCTCTACTCGAGGAAACAGACACACAGGCAGCCAGCTGTAATATCCTAATTGTTTTTACATTGATATAGGGAGGATGGCTACTGAATCAGCCCTTATTTTGTAAAGCAGCTCTTGGGTGTAAGCTTGCATGCTGCTTCGGGATCCTCCATGGTATTTGCAAATGTAAACCTGGATGGGAGCCACCATTGGGGTTTTGACTTGGTAGGTACAAGGCAGAACACTGGATTCAGATCCCACCCACCCCGGCTACCCACAATGCTCCATGTGCAGAGACAGTGGTAAGATGAGGAGCCATCACATCAGGAGAGAGGACAAAGTTGCTTTAAGCATTTTAAGAAGAGATTTGAGGTAGACCTAGAACCAGAGCTGGATCTCTCTTTTAAATGATGTCATCATACAATTTTGAAGGGACTTCTAAACACTGTAGCCTTCACATATTCTTATTTTGACACAGACTAGTGTATAATGAACACGGTACTAGAGCAGGCTTGTACAGTTTGTGAAGTAGTTGCTAAAGACAGGAATGGTGTCCTTCACTTAGTGAAAGTATTTCTACCAAGAATATCAGGGAAAAAAAACCAAAAAATCATGGAATTAACCTCCATGGGTCATCTGTTGCTTTAAATTTACCATCAACTTCACTGTCTGAGAAGGTGTATTACCCAAATACTCTTTCATAATGCTTTTAAATATATTTAGTTGAGTCTAGTGCCCAAATCATCCATAACCTATTCATTCTGTCTACTTGAAAAATATAAAACAATCTTTTCCTTAATAGGCCTCAAATCACGGACTTTTACTCAAATATGATGTATGTATCTCTGCATGTGAGTTTATGTGTATGTGTGTCTATGTGCATGTGTGTATGCATGCATGTGCATGCATGTTCACTGTCTGTGCATGTATGCTCGAGCAAGTGTGTGTGTGTGTGTGTGTGTGTGTGTGTGTGTGTGTGTGTGTGTGTGTGTTTGTACAGGCAGGTGCATGCATGTGAGGCCATGGTTCAGTGTTGGGTATTGTTTCTCAGGACCTGTCTGCCTTATGTTTTGAAGCATGATTCATTTTCCTACCCATTCAGTATTTAAAGAGAAAACCATTCTAGAGTCTAAGTATGTCTTACTTCCTTTCCCCTAAAACCAATAAAATATTATTCATCAAATAATATTTCAGTAAGTTTTAACCTAACAGCTTAGTATATCTAAGGATAACATTAAGAAAATAGAAAAATGGTCCAAGCTCAGACTTCTCAGCAGAAATAGTTTTGAAAGGGAAAGAAAACAGGCCTATCACTGAGTGCTGCCTTGATAGACAGAAGAATCCTCCTCAATATGCCTGAAGTCCACTTATGCCCATTGGTCAGCACAATCACTGGCCAAATCCTGCCAGTGAAACCACAAGACACTAAAGAGGAAGATGCCAGAAACAATCTGGAACTTGGGCAAAGCCCAAGAGGAACGTTTGATGTCAGATAAGAACTTGACATCATTTGGAGGGACCATGGATACAGGAAACAGCAAGTGCCTATGCATTTGGAAGTACATTTCATATCATTACGATATTGTATCCACCCACAGAGGATTCATTTTACTAGCGGGGACAAAACCCGCACATGCCCCAGACATTCATACTTGGTACCCATTGTCACTGCTGTGTGATGAGGAGGCCTAAATGTCTTTTAACTGATGGGTAGATAAGGAAAAGTGTATGCACAATGGAATACTATCCAGCTGTGAAGACAAATAAAATCACGACATTTGAAGGTAAATTGATGGAACTAGAAAATATGGCCCTCTGTGAGGTAACCCAGACCTGGAGAGACAAGTTCTCTCATTTGTGGTTCTCAGTCTCTAATGTTTAGATCTGAGCCTGGAGTAACTTCAAAATCAGGAAGTAAAAGTGGACCATGGTGGGGGTTGGGAGGATTCTGTCACCTAGGTTCAGTAGTCTTTATTTTTCTCTGAGCCTCTACATCCAGATAAAACCCAAGTTGGAAAGTTACCCGAAGCTCAAGTACACATGAAATATGACATGTAAGAGCATACATTGGCCCACCTAGCAATTTGGCATCCCAGCTATCTTCAGTTGGTGTCTGAGAGTAGAGTAAACAGAAGAGCTGCAGAGCTTTGAAGGAAACGTGTGGCACAGGAAGACACAAAGTTCAGCTGCTTCTGGAAAACCTTCTCCAACAAGACTTTGGTATTTTAAAATATTTTATTAAAAATGTAGCCCTGTGAATCCCGGAGATGAAACAATTTGTCAAACGTCTGGCAGCCAGCACAGTTGGAGCGATGACTACTCTGTCCTCGCCAAAGTGGTCACTGCCCAGTTTGTGCACTTCCTGCTTCCCTTTCCAGATCCCAATAGAACATCCATCCTTCACTGAGACAAAGGACTGTAGTATGATTTAGGACCAGGGACTATCTCTCTGGACCCATTTTCTGACAGATTTGCTTAGTCTCCTCTTGTCTCCTTGACGCCTGGATATTTCTGGCATCCCAGCCTGACTGTACCTAGTCAAGACCTATCCTATGCTTCCATGTGTCTCTCTCATCTGTGACTTCTTGGGTCAGATCACAATTCTAGAGTTGTTCAGTTTTGAACAGCAAAGCTACAAGTAAAATAAAATGCTTTAAATATTTGGGAAAGTATGCTTTGTTTCTTCTTCTTCTTCTTCTTCTTCTTCTTCTTCTTCTTCTTCTTCTTCTTCTTCTTCTTCTTCTTCCTCTCTCTCTCTCTCTCTCTCTCTCTCTCTCTCTCTCTCTCTCTCTCTCTCTCTGGTTTAATAGAATGAATGAAATCAATTTCTCTGAAGAATATAATTGACATAAGACTATTAAAGGCTCTAAAAGAATATTCCAATTGGTAGTCTGGAGCCCACCAAGTATAAGCAATGTCCTAATATCTGAATTATATTATATTTTATGAAGTGACTGACATAACTTTTCAGACTTCTTGTGAAGACAGTACCTAGCTAGTTAACTCACTTCTCTCTTTACCTTCAATGGGTAGATAACCACAATATCTGCTTCCCTTTGTCTTATAACCCTCAGTTCAGTTCTACTGGTTGGAAAGTAAAGCAAATCTATTACCTCATTCAGAGATAAGTAGAAATATAGAATAGTTACTTATTTAAAGAAAATAACTAAAATTGCTTCAATTTATATATTGTTGAGCTCTATGTGCCCTGTTCTACAAACCACTACATATATAAAGTCATCCCTTTTCTGGAAACACTACTATTTTAGCAAGGACCTTTGACATTTGCACAGCATTGGCTACACATCTGGGGAATGTACTCCTGTTAATGCTAGGAAAAGTTTTGGTTTTTCAACATCTGTGCAACCCCTGGCTCACACTCATTTTGCAACAAATTAAATCCTTAGACCAACTATTAAGTAAAATATGTAATCTTAATTTTTGTACTAGGTGTTTCTTCTAGTGACAACCTAATAGAAAGGAAAGTATAAGGACTGGGAACAAACGAGTTAGTCTATGCAAAACTTGGAGAACATTCTAGAATTTACTTCCACTTGAGATTCTCTACCTATCATATAATATACAATTTCTTTGGTTGGTAATATAACACTGACCCACATGAGCTGATATTAATTTTGTTTGATGTTAGAATCGCATTATAAAGATGTAACTACTATTCTAAAGTGTTTCATCCTTAATACAGTTAATATTCTAATTGAAAATTACGTACATATTTACTGTGAAAACTGAAATATACATGAAGTACTTCTAATATCTTTCATTTACCAATATACTTTTTATTTAAATATTTAGTTTTGTTCAAAATAATAATATAGGATCAAGGCCAGGCCTCAGAAAGTTGTTGGATGAGTCTGACAGTGTACTTTCGATTAAATGTGTTACAACGCCTTTGAAAACAAGATTGGAGAGTGGTCTTTGTGCAATAATATATATTTTACTTTAGCTCTGTTCTTTAAATGCAGTCACTCAGACATTATACATTATACATTGCTTCTCTGCAATTGGGCCAGAAACAATCATGTTTACCTCCCACGAAGAAGAGATTACACATTAACTGCAAGTACATTACTAAACTGAGTTTTTATACTACATAAAAGTACAGAACTACTGAATGTTTCAATTTCCATCCAAGCAAAATATCCCGTGGGTAAATGACAGACATGCTTTTCACATATCCAATTCCCATAACATGAGCTTTAAAAATATCTATTAATTAAAGTATTAAGAGAATACTAAGATATTGCAATCAAGCTACATAAATCTTCAGCATTTTCTTAAAACCTTTGGCCTGGTTTTTTAAATAAAATTTCTCTTAAAAAATCACTTACTTTCTCCAGGAAGAAAAAAAAAGTTTCCCCTCCCAGTACAGCTTTCCTTTTTCAGGGAAGTTCTTTCCTTTGAGAACACGGGCGCTCTGATGCTCTCATGCCCCTAGTAAGTTCCCTGTCCAATTACCTATCATCACCCAGCTGTGATTCACACCCTACACTGAGATTTAATGCCTAAAAAAAGTTCACATCCAAACAGTTCAAATGAAACAGGTCAAAGGGACACAGCAAGGGTAATTCTGTGCACACAGATGTTCGGCAGAGACAGTTGGGTAACGGGTATAGAAATGTCATGTATTTAGACTCCAAGGCGGTGCAATTATTAATGACACAGAAGTCATTAAACACTGAATCTTCACCTGTCTGCTCTGGTTGGCAACATTAAAGTTCACCGTTTGGTTGTTTATCTTTCCCTGTGTGGTTGTTTTTCTAATGACACCATGGTTTTACCAAGTCATAACTGCCACAGATTGCTCTTGAGAAACTGAAGATGGAAACTCAGGATGGAAAATATTGAATAACCAGACTGTCACAACGTTTCTTCTAACAGGTCCTATCCATTGCTTCTAGATTGCTATGACACTATAAAAATATGAATCTGAAGTCACCATCCTTCCCGTACAAAGAAATTTGCTTTAGAAGCCAAAAGATCATTATAAAGCTGTGAGTGCTAGGGCAAAAAAAAAAAAAAAAAAAAAAAAAAAAAAAAAAAAAAAAAGAAAGAAAGAAAGAAATAGAACAAAGCAAAGGAAATATTCAAACTGGTCCCAGAGGAAGGCTGTGTCAAATGAATGTAAAGTCAGAGTTCAACGGAGCTACTTAGGAACACAAATCAAAGGAAAGCTTTCTATCTGAGACCAGGCATCTTATCTGAGCTCTGGCTGTATAGCAGGGCTATACTCCAACTGATGGTCACTTTGAGAATATTACCCTCCATTCCATCATCAGTGACCAAAACTGCTGTTCTGTAGTGGATGCAGAAATCAAACAGGCATCTGTTTTGAAGTCTATCTTCAAAGTATCTAGAAGAGGAGATAAGACAGGTGCAAAACTCGCAGTGGCATGGGACAAGTTTTACAAGAGCTTGAGTAAGAGACATAAAGCACTATGAGAAATTAGAAGTGGAAGGGAGGTTCCCCCTGTAGCAAGAACACTGCAGGGAAATCTGCAAAGTACACCATGGTTCAGAAGAAGGTAGCACCTCCTAAACTTGGTAACTCATTGAATAA
The DNA here is from genome assembly GCF_011762505.2 of Arvicanthis niloticus. NCBI lineage: Eukaryota > Metazoa > Chordata > Mammalia > Rodentia > Muridae > Arvicanthis > Arvicanthis niloticus. Next base: position 53,850,394 of record NC_047673.1, read on the forward strand.
TCTTTAATATTTTCCTTCAGTGCTGCTGTGAAATTTCTTCATAGTAAGATTGGTAAAAACAGATCGTAAGGTCAAGGCTACATGATAGGGGTCTAATATACTTCAATAGGAAAACATGAATCCTTATGTATAACCCTAATTAGATGGCAACTTATTGCCTGTGGTTATTCATATTCAGAGAATTTAAATTAAAAATTAAGTTCATCAATTGCTGGCTAAACCATTCAATAGTCTAGTATGGCTAATAGCTACCACATTTGACAGAATATGTGTAAAATATTCAGTCTTTACTAAAAGTTTCATATCATAGCACCAAAAAAGTTAATATAAAAATTGTAATGAATATGTGAGAATCATCAAATGCTGTGAAGCATATGAAAATTAGACCTAAATACCACTAAGAGGATGACGGGGAGCCAGGAAGATTGCTCAGAGAATAAAGACAGGTAGTAGCTGCACAAGCCTGATGATTGGCTTTCCATCTCCAGAACCCATATAAAAAACAAGATTGAACAGCATACATCTGTCTACAAACCAGCATCCTCCTGTGAAGTTGGAGGCAGAGATGGGAGAGGGGCTTGGAATCTCGCAGGCCAGGTAGTCTGGAACACGATAGGGCTGTAGCAGGAACAGCAAGAGATATCTGTTGAGGTTCAGTCTTTTGCAATGTGTTGTAATACTAAATTCTATGTGACCTTGCTGCTTAATTTAAAACTATTGGTTGAATAAAGATGCTGACAACTTGTAGGTGGGCAGCAAAGAGAGGTAGGTGGAGTTTCAGTTCCCAGGCTCTGGGGTCTGAGGAGAGAAGAAGATGGAAAGAGGAGAAGACAGCATGGGGTAGGCAAGTCATGAAAACGTGACCATGAGGGCTGGCCAATTGAAGTTAAGAGGTGGAACATGGCACATTGTAACTTGGGGTTATTGGTGGGGAAGTAGCTTTTCATAACTTAGAGGTTAGATATCTGTACACCTCTGGTGCTTTAAAGGCTTATTATAAATATAAAAATTATATATCTTTTAACTGTAAACTAACTGAATGATAGAAGGAAGGACAGAAACCCATGGTTGATGTGAAATATTTACTACAACAGAGACCTTGCCTCAGACAAGGTGGAGTAAAAAAGACATATCTCCTAAAAGTAATCCTCTGACCTCCACACATGCACTATGGCACATAGTGCCCATGATGATGTAAACAAGACAGTTATAAAAAATTAAATTAAATTAAATTAAATTAAATTAAATAATTTTAAAAGAAGATAATAGAAGCCCAGGGAGAAAATGTACTGGTTCTATTATGTAACAGAATTTTAAATGATTAAGGACAAATTTTTAGAACAAATTCTTAGAACATTTAGTTAATTTAATTAGTTGAGACAGGGTTTTACTATGTAGTCCTGATTAGCCTGAAACTTACTATGTAGGGCAGGCTGGTTTCGAACTCACAGAGATCCATGTGCTCATGCCTCCTGATTTCTAGGATCAAAGGCATGCACCGCCACACTTGGCAACGTGTATTTACTTTTGACAATATTTTGGGTGTAAGTGCAACAAAGCGAAACAAATCCTGCAGTAGTTAGGAGGGTTGAGTCGTGATAAGAGATTACAAGAGTAGAAAGAAGAAAATGTAAACTGAGAAGGAAAATGGAAGGGGCAATAAACTATATTGTCAGAAGTAATATTTTCTTCAAGTGGAAATAATGGGGACAGAGAGAACTCTGGGGTACAGAAGGCATATTTTATGAAATCATTATCCACATTATCTAATTCTCCGGACATATCTAAATCATCTGCAGAAAGGTCACTTCCTTACATAATTTCTTCAGTATGTGGAAAGCTCTTGTTGTAAATTTGTTGGCTTATTTTTTTAATTCATACAATATTTATGTGTAATTTTAATGCTCTATTGAAATGAGTCTTTTAAGCCCAACATTATAAATCATAGCTGTAAAGTCCCATGGGATTAAAATATGATGTCACTGATTTGTGCAAATAGTCTCAATGATTCATAGCAAAACACAACCACCTGAAGCACAGCACAAGTTTCCTCCTGGGAGTCCAGAGAAGACATAATCGCTTGCCTCATTTGTATCTCCATCATAATTAAAACAAACTGTGAAGACACAGTCTATGAATAAAATATGTTTTACACAATAAAAGTTGTACCCTGGACTTCTGATGTTTATAAATCAGTGAAATGTGACCTTAAATTTTCATTAGGAAACCCTCAGGTTGTCTTGTTTTGAAAAATGTACTTATTTTCCTTCAGATTGAAGAAATCCAGATAAAGAAGAAATATGGCCATGAAGGAGTAACTCACTACCCCCCAAAAATCTAGGGACATGTTTCATAATTTTTAATGAATGAGTGTGAGCCTCTCTAAAACCTGTGCTTACACAGGACATACTCTATCAGCTGCTTGAGTAAGAAGAATTACTGTATTTTGCTGGACAATACCACAAGTAATGAAGAATGTGATGATTTTGTCAATTAATTCTTATGAGAAAGTTCTTTTATAACAAGATGCTCTCACATGCAGAAGTATCGCTTTAGACATTATCAGGTAGGAAAATGGCAGCTCATGGAAAAGTAGGGTTGGAAATATCACTGAGTCTGAGTATAGGCCAAGTTACATGCCTAGTTCTTGTCTAGTGTGCTGTGTTTTCAAAGTTCTCTATTGAAACTGTTGCTATTAATCTTTACACTATGGACATCTGAAAAACAACATTTCCTTCTCCAGGTGGAAAACATGAGGCGTGGTAATCCACATAAGGTAGAGATCTCCAGACAGCCTTTAAGTGAAGCAAAAACATTGTTGTTGGAAGCCCAGCTGACAACACTGGGATCCTGACACAGTAGCATCCCATGTTGCTGGATGCATCTTACTGGCATCTTCCTCCGGCCCTCAACACACATGGCTACTCACATACCACACTGAAGAATTCCCTGGTGGAAACTGCAGTTGTTAGATTAACATCACAGTCTAGCTATTGGTTACATTCACCCCAGAGATGCTGTGACTCTATCTCGTCGTAGCTTAACTTAGCTCATTTTATCTCAAACATTTTCACACTATTTTAAATCTCACACTCCTAAAAATCCATCATTTTCTTTTAGTCTTTAAAAATGTTTGAAATATATATATATATATATATATATATATATATATATATATATATATATATATATATATTTCATGCAAAAAGCTCACTAGTAAACCTTATTCTTGCTACTTTTTATTACAAAGCCATTTCCCCTTACTGCCTTAGTATCAAACCTCAGTCAGTCATCTTTGAGTTGGTCTGAGAAGTTAGAGACATTTCTAGATTTTTTTTTTCCTTCTCCAAAACAGGTTTAACTGTTCTGTAGCAACTCGTTCCTAATATGATGAGATTATTTCTGCCATTACAGTCTTATTGGGGGTAATTTACCTCTAATCTATAGCTGAGCTCTATATTGGCACGTTACTAACCAGTAATATAACTCAAAATAGTTTAACTGATGGACTGATGGAAACACTTTAGAGCAGTGGTCCCTAACCATCCTAATGGTGAGAGCCTTTAATACAGCTCCTCTTGCTGTGGTGACTCCTAACTGTAAAACTATTCATTGCTAACTCATAAATGTACTTTTGCTACCGTTATGAATCATAATGTAAGCATCTGATATGGAGGATAGGTGATATGTGACCCCTAGTGAAAAGACTATTCAAAACCACCAAGAGGTGGTGGCCCACAGGTTGAGAATCACTGCTTTAGAGCATCACTGAGTTCAAAGATGGGATGACATCTGTTCTTTATGAAGCCTGAAACTAGTATAAAGTCCCAGCAGCTTCCCTCCCCTGCCTTGAGTCTCATTGGGCTTCCAGTCAGTGCTGTCTCTGTGTTCCTGTTTTAACTGGTTAACAAGTAGACACTTATCTTCACATGATGGAACCACCCTACCTGTAATACTGATTCTGTTACAGAATGAGAAATCCCACAGAGAGTCTGAGATCCATACCCCAGCCACACAAGTGTCACAGAGGGAGAAACACCATATTGACACACAACAAATGATTTCGAGGTGAAAGCCCAGATGCTGGATAGACAATACAGACAATACTATAGATACGTCGAAGTAAGATGGCAATGGTGGCTTGAGACCTGACACCTAAATGATGCTGATCCCTCCTACAAGGCAGGCTCAGTAGCCGAGTACTGCCAACCTCAGCTCTTCTTCTAAGCACATCCCTCTTATACTTCTACCACTCTCTAATTTTCTAGGTTGACAGGCATGTCTCTCACTGAGAATCATTTCTCTGTATAGCTCTGCAATACCCATAAAGATAGAAGTAATATAGAAAAGAGAAATTCACTTGCTTCACTCCTTTAAAAAAAAATTTCACTCAAATAATTTATCAAAAGTAAAATATAGATGAAAGAACATCTTAAGTGGAGATGGGGTGATGGCCTCAAGGGTTGGATAGTTAGGACACTGTACAACCATGAGGACCTGGCATCTAATCCCCCAGGACGCATATAAAAGCTAGATGTGCCCATACAGACCTATAACCCCAGTGTACACATGCACACAGGGGTGGGGTGGGGGCAGGGAGGCTGGCAGTGGGTAAACCAGGAGAATTACAGGGGCTTTTGAGGCAGCATGCTCAGCCAGACAGAGCCAAACTCCAGACTCAGTGGGATCTGACTCAAGGGAATAAGTCAGAGCCCACAGGACACCTAATACTACGGTAAACATCCTAATGAAAAGCAACTTTATGATAGATTGGGTTTATTTTGTTATAGATTATATAGTCCATCATTGAAGGAAGCCAAAGTGGGGACTCAAGGCAAGAACCTGGAGGCAGAAACTAAAGCAGACACCAAGGAGAAAGCTGCTTCCTGGCTTGATCTCCACAGCTTGTTTGCCTGTATTCCTTATTCATCCCAGGGATTTTTTTTTATACTTGTCCAGGGATAGTACAGGAGACCTGGGTCCTTATTCATCAACCACCAATCAATAAAATACCCCATAAGCCAATCTTATGAAGGCTTTTTCTCAGTTTTGATTTCTTCTTGGATGTCTAGGCTTGTATCAAGTGGAGGAAAACTGACTGTGGCAACACAGATGATCCTCCCATTGGTTCCACATACACACACCCAAGCACATCCACCCCCCCACATACATACATACATACATACATATATACATACATACTAACACAAGCACCACACGTACATGTACACAAATTCAAACATTAAACAGCACAGAAGCTGCCTTGTCAGAGATTTTATGTAATGAACCAATTCCTAGAACTGTGTAGATGTATCTAAATAAGCACTGGGGTCCTGAGGCTGATGCTCATATCTGTTAGGAGGAGTCTCAGGAAGTTAATTGAAGCATCTTCTCAAATCCCAGCATGCTTTCTGTATGGCACCCCCTTAGCATATTATGCCTACCTAAATATCAAAGAATGCTAACATATGCATAAACAAGGCTGGCCAAACATGTCTAAACATTTAAACGTGTACACATTTGGAAATGAAAAGGAGAACTAACAGAAGCCTGCCTGGATCAGAGGATAAAATGGAGTCCTAAAAGAGAGAGAGAGGGAGGGGGGAGAAAATGGGGGAAGGAAGAGAAGGGGAAAGAGAAAGAAGAAAAGGTATGTAACTTTTTTTTCAAAAAGTAAAACTGGAAAATGCAAGAAGTGACTTATTTTTCACAAAATGGTCACAGATAAACTGAAAATGTTGTAAAGAAATCCTGATTCGGCCTTTAGTCTAAAATCTCAAAGACGCCATTTAGAAATCAACCTTCACTTCTTAACAGAGCTAGGGTTAGTAAATAAGAGTCCAGCAAACCATTAACATTTAGACTTGGCCAAAGGGAAATGGGGCTTTGGAACTCCACAAGTGCGGTGGACCATAGCCTCAGCTCTCTCCCAGGACTCTGGAGAGTTCCAGTGGCTGAGACCTCTTTCCAACACCAGAGACAGAGCCATAAATCAGACTTTCCTTGGAACCACACAAAGAGAACTGGGGCAGTTACTGGTTATGTTTGTTCTCTGCAAAGGCCTATGTATCCCAAATTGTTAAGAGATATTACTTCTGGAATCAAGTGGAAAGGCACATGTCAACTAAGTCTTTCACATACTTAACATGAAAAGCAAAAAATACTCTGAAGTAACTGTGTTTGCCAGAAGTACTTATACTCAGAGACTTCATTTCAACTGGCTTCCAGCTTCTACTACTGTACTGAGCTACTCAGATATACTATAAACTGACAGATACAACGGTGCAGCTGAGGCATGGTGCAGTACTGTAGCATCTCCCCTTACCTTCTCATAAAGTGAAATCTATTAGCACTGACCACAAGTGACATGCTCCCAGGTGATGAAAATCCTCTCTTCCTCATAAGATGCTTCTCTGGCAGGTTTCTCGGAGACAGTGTGCCCACTGACTCATGAACTCATAAAGCACTTCCTTATGAATTTGATGGCCTAGTTGTTTATAATTTTAAAACATTCATATATAGATGTTGGACAAAGCACCTTTTATTATCTTTATAAATGAAGGATGTTGGGAACGTGATGACATTTCAAAGCCATATTTTGGTTTGTTTGTCTGTTTGTTTGTTTGTTTTTTGTTTTTTGTTGTTGTTGGTTTTGTTTTGTTTTTTGTTTTTTGTTGGTTTTGTTTTGTTTTGTTGTTTTTTTAAGGCTCTGAGCTGAGAAAGCTCCACAGATAAACAGCTTTTCCATCCATGTTTACGATCACAGCTCCTCAGAGTTTACACTGTAGAAGGAACACACCTCTTTCAAGGAGGCCTCTGACTTCTGTATTTTGCCCATACCTCCCCCAAAAAATTACTATAAATCTTTCTTTAATATCTGCCTTGTAATGAGGTGTTGAAATAGTCAATCACATGCTACTGAAAGTCTAAGAATGAATAGAAATCATTCTTTTCTTCTAACACAGTTCAGGATGAAGACACTTTAAAACTGAAAGGCTAATTCTTCTGTTATCAAGTCTTTCAAAGTAAGAGTTAATACTGCCAATAATACCTAAATATGAGGAAGGTGTTAATCACTATTTCACACATCCATATTACCTGTCAGAATGCTATAAATCATAGCTCAGAGACAGATGGGGAAGCCATAAGATCCTACTCACCCTTCACTCAGTATATGAATGACTCATGCTCACGCTGAACTGACTACTTGTGCTTTTTTTATTACTAAAAATAATTTCAGTGAGTATGGAAGATTATTCCCTCATTAGTATGAAATGGTTTTCAAGTATATTTATTAAGTGGCAATGAATGAGGCCCACATATGCCCATACTTCTATGAATATATCTTTATCAATGCATTACATATGTGTGTGAACACACACATATTGTTCAAATCTATACTTGTATAGAGTGAAGACAGATATTTAAATAGAGAATAGACAAATACCAATGCATAGAATAAACATTAACAACAAAGTGAAGGGCTTATAGCTAAAATAATTACTTGTTGATGAGTTGTGATGTTTGGGTCATGCTAACTGATAACCCTTCCTCCACAAATGTATAGGACCCCAGAGTGCAAAATGCACTCTCCTCCAGTGCTGTAGAGCTTAGACAGGACACTCCAGGTCCTCCTCATAACCCTTAATCTTCTGAAGTGTCAGTGACTTTCAGCTGCCCGCATTACACAACCTAAGCAATTTCTTCAATCATAAAAGCTGTTCCATCTTCGCTTTGATTTTGAGGCCCCAGGACTTTTATGTGGTTAGAAAACTGTCCGAGTGATAATAAAAATTACAGCATAGCTGCCTCTGACAGTTTATGTTCCCCTAAGCATCACGGCTAACCATGACTAACCCTCTCAAATTAATTTAATTTCATAGAATGAAGCATCACAAAATGCAGAACAGAGTCATTCCCATGAAGACAAGCCAGATTCTTCTGCTGACTGCTCCTGAGGCTGCAGCCCCATCTGGGGACAGTTAGCATTCCAGAGCTCAATAGCCCTGGCAAATCTTCACTCCTCCCTCCTCCAGAGTAGTAAACTTTCACTTTTCTCCTTAGAATACTTTATATCTGGTCATGGGTGATGTCCCAGGTTTTATTTTCCTAATCTTACTAATAACGTACTTTTCAATATAAAAAGAAGAAAAAAAAGACTTTTGTTGACAATGACCAGGAGGAAAAAAATAAGAAATGTATGCAAAAGGGTCTTTTTTTAAAAAAAAGAAATTTTCCATTTTAAGAATTTAGCATGTTTTCACTTTAGAATACCTTTAAGAAATCAGGCTTACTGTCTAGGTGGTGTAAAACTAGGAGAGAGCTCACAGAAACATTCTGCCGCAGCATAGACTGAATTAGAAAACATTTTTTGCCTTCTGGCTCAACAATAGACCCGACACATAACTAAGTAGGTAAAACAATGAACCTTTTCTGCAGAAGAAGGCAATGAATTTTCTACAACGCAATTATTGTGATTGGGTTACCTACCTACACAAAAATGCATGTTCGGCATATAATATTCCAGATGGGGAATTGAAAAGATTCTGAAAATTAGTTTTTAATAAAAACTAGTAATAATTTAGCCCAAGGCACACAAAATGAACAAACGTGCATTATTGAAACTTACAGGGATAATGTTCTCTTGGAAAACTACACCCAATTTCTGTAAGAAGCACTTTGAGAACACTGCACCAAACGTTTCATAATTTGACTCAGTTACAAAGCCCCTCAATCCCCGACGGACTGAAGCCGAAGCCCTACAACAAAGGACAGCTCTCTCTGGTTGCGCAAGTTGGAAATCACCTTCTCCATTCCAAGTCCCTTGCTATCTAAGTGACTCCCTACAGCAATCGTCAAAATGAAAGTGGCAGAGGAAGGAAACCCTAGAAATATGAAAGCGTGTTTTGCCCAAAGTAATACCCTAGTTTCCCTCTGGATCCTCTCCTAGGAACCATAATGTTTCTTCTCATAATGGTCTCAAGTTCACCCATCTCGATGTACTTTTCCTTAACTAATCTAATGGTGCCTGCTCCTCTGGTGGCATCATGATAGACTAACCTCTTACACCCCAGAGGTTCTCAGTTTATATCTCCCCTAAGCATCATGACTAACCATGATGAGCCTCATCCCGCAAATTAGTTTAAATTTTTTAGAATAAAACATCTCAGCCCTCGGTTGAACGCCGTAACCCCCGCCAAGCCTCCATCAGGAAGTACATGTGTTACTTTTTTGCACACCAGAGCAGAGTTTCACTTTTCTTGTTGTTATTTTCAATTCAGCCACACCAAGAAAACCGGGAGAGAAATAGTTTTTCTTTTCAAAAAATTTTACATATTAGTTGGCAGGGCTGCGGAGAGATACGTGCCACCACGAAATCAGCAGGACAATTCCTTTCCACCTTGTGGGGTTCAGGCAATGGAACTTTTTGTTTCAGGCAGCAACTGTCCCGACCCTCTGACCGTCTGAGCCATCATCCCTTTCCTTCAGTTCACCTTTTGTCGTGAACCTCCAAAGCCAGAAAGAGATTTTACATCCTGTAGAAGAAGAAAAAAAAAAAGAAGCCCAGGAAGTTAATGAATAGTTGATGATGGTGATAATTATATACTCAAGACATTTTTGTTATTCACATTATTTTCCTCCTTGACAGAAAATAAGGTCAAAAATGACAGAGAATGACATCATTGCCACTTTAGGGGCTTCTGTGCATAGGAACAACAATGCCCATCTGTCTGCTGGTTTCATTACTGCAAGCGTCAAAACACTTGCATAGATCCCACAACATACACATGAGCATGCATTAAGTAAGTATTTGAAAGGATGATCCAGAGCCTGGGAGATATAGCTCAGTGATTAAAGTGCTTGTCATGCAAACTTAGGGGACGGAGCTCAAGTTCCCAGAATCAGTCTCTATGGGCCTGCCCCACTCATATGCATATGCTTTATATACATGTTAATATGCTTTATATACATGTTAAAACTCATAGTAGGAATACACATAGTATGATCACACACATACTATAAATACACAAAACTCATGAAAAAGAAATGCATATACACACACACACACACACACAGAGGCAGGGAGAGACAGAGACCCAGAGAGAGAGAGAGAGAGAGAGAGAGAGAGAGGGAGAGAGAGAGGTTGGAGATGGCTTAGTGGTTAATATCACTTATTGCTTTTGCAGAGGAATGAAGATCAGATCCCAGCACCCAAGTCAGGTAGCACATAACTACCCACACACTCCGGCCTGAGAGGATCTAGTGCACTTGCCAGGACTCTGTGGGAACCTGCATGCCCATGTCCGTACACACATGAGGACACACACAGACATATAAATCAAATTTTAAAGAATGCAGCTTTAGGAAAGAGGAAGACAAAGGTCCAGAGAAGACAATGCAAGGCACAGGTCTATTTATGAGAGCTCACAGAGAGAGCAAGAAGGATGCACTGGATCCACTTGAGATGTTGCAGATATTCAGAATAGCATTCAAGGGACATCTGGATCCACTAGCAGGTGCTGTGCTTAAACATCTGGCTTAAGACGCGGAAGCCTTGTCCTGGCTTTCCCATTTAGCTAACAGCGTGATTTGTCACGAGTAAGAGGTACAAAGAAATTAAAGGCTAATATCAGAATCATTCTGAAAAAAAAAAGTGACCTTTTACCAGTGACTCAGCAAGTCTGCTGCATTTCTTGTGAGATACAACCTTCAGCATGTGATCAGGAGGATGAAAAATTAAATTCATTTCAATACATAAAAATAAATTTGAGTTCCCAGCAGCAGGCCAAAAGAGAGGGGTTAGAATAGGGAAGACAGAGGGATTGGGGATGAGTCGGCCTGGCCAAAGGACAGATGAGAGATTCCCTGACCCAAGGCTGGGAAAAGGAACATGTGGTGGAATTACAGGAACAAAACACTTCTGCTTGTGGCTGAGATGTTCTGAATGTTCCAGGGGCACAGCCAGTTAGTGAAGGCTACTTCCACAAGATGCTTCCCAGGGGCGAGTTCTCCAAACAGGCGTTTGTTGGGGAAATCCCATTCAAAATGTCATTTCATAATCAAAGAAAATTATGTGAATATGCAAAAATGTCATCGTGAAGACTCTATGTTGTGTAGTTAATATCAGCTAATAGAAATAGAAAATATTACCCTCTTCCCCACCCCCCCAAAAAAAAATACTGGAGACAATTGGATAAGCCCAAAGTTGTCTGCATCTTCTGTCTTTATGACATAAGCTTAGCTTGCCCCAAACTCTTCCTGTCACATTCATCCTTTGTAAATGCCCAAATATAAGTTCATCATCTTTTCTTCTTGAAATATCATCTTGAATTGAGTATGCTCAAGAACGTGCCTACCCATAAAATGCATTCTTAAATTAATATAGAGTCTTCCAGAATACAGTCCCAATACTTCCTGTCTGGAGGGCATTGATTTGGAGATAACGCCTGCATTCTTACCAGCTGCATGCAGTTAGCCAATCCTTTTCAACACTTTAAAAAGACCAAGACTTTTTTTTTTAAATGTTAGAATATAGGGCTGAGGAATGGTTTAGCAGGTAAGGGCACTTGCTGTTCTTTTGAAGGACCCCAGCTCAGTACCAAATGCTTACCCAGAGGCTATTCAGTAGCTGCAGTCAGTGCTAACGGTCCATTGCCTTCTGTCAATATCATGTTCACTCTACCACCATATGTACCATCTACACGGTACACAGACACACAAATACACACACACACACACATATATATATATATAAAAATAATATTTTTATAACATCAACTATTATGTACAACTTATCGAGTAAGGAGATGATAACTGTTTTTAAATCTAGCTCCCAAGTCTGTTATATGACCTGCAAATGATTTATAACAGTGCTGTTACTCTATCCTGTGGGTAGGATTTGAGGAGATGAAAATGTGGCGTTATTCCATTGACAGAGAGAAGAAAGTAGGTCACAGTCAGGAGTGACACAACGTAAGGAAAATAGAAACATCAATTGGAAACGGGAATTTAAAGGAAAGGGTGACTAAGAAATTGCCACCAATTTTGTGAGTGACCCCTTGGGACCTGGAATCATTTTTATCTAAATATCATGGGATCGTAAGCTTTCCACAAGCTGAGACTTGAAGAAGCCCAGGCAGCTGGCACCTGGCAGCCAACAGAAAGTAATTAGTATGGTGCGCTGAGAACGGTCGGCATGCAGTAAATCAAAGGGAAGCCGTACAGTGAGCACACGAAGCTATTTTTCTGGAGCTACCTTCTTAACTTTCATCTTCAAAGTCTATGGCTACCTTTTCTCTCAGCCCACCTACAGAGAAAGGTGCAGCTTAAAGAGAAGCAGGGCATCTCCACAGCAATAGAAAATAAGAGAGCATTCTGAACCCACAAGAAAAACAAGCCCCTGTTTGTCAATTCTACCAAAAGGCACTCTCCCTAAAGACGCTGCAGGATACAAGGCCTTTAATCAATGAAATCCTCAGCGAACTCACAGAGCGGCTTTGCCAGGAACCTGCAGTGCATGATATTTTGGTTCCTATAGACACTTCAATGTCTATAACAGGTTGGAAATGAGGCAAATGGTATTGTTCCACAGAAGATAAAATTTAAGTTCAACTTGTCATGATTTTGAGTAGAAATGATGTAAAAGCACCCAAAGGCATGTGAGATATATATATATATATATATATATATATATATATATATGAATACATACACACATATGTGTTTACATTCATACATACATGCACACATATATACACACACATTGGAGTATGCAGTTTTCAATTTCTCTCCCTAAGAGACAAAGCTACTTTCAGAGATTAAGCCAGGCTTCTGAGCCTAGAAAGATGAAGATCTACTATTACAAACTAACTCAAGTAATGACACCCATGAAGCATCTAGGGAAAGAGCCCTTTGGGGAAAGGTTATAGTTTGGGTGTGAAGTCTCCTTCATCATCTTATGCGTTTGAACACTTGATTCCCAGCTACTGATCTTGTTGGGGAAAGATGTGGAACCTTTAGGGGTGGAGCCTTGATGAAGGAAGTACATCACTGAGATCAGGCCTCGAGGTGTTAACAAAAAGTTACAACCCGGCCTCCAGTGCCTGTCACCATGCTGTCCCCATGAGAGATTGAATCCCATTTGGAACTGCAGCCAAAATAAACACTTCCTGTTTGTTACCATCTAGGGGGCCTGTTTATATTAATTTTCTCTGACAATTAAGGAATTAAAAGACAGGAAACATCACAGAGAGAGATAGGGATGGGGAGGGAAGACTCCATACAGAGCAGGGAGAGCAAGTGGACAAGCCTGTCTTTCTCTTGAAGGGATGGGGCTTTAAGTATATTTGGTTACCTGGGATGTATCCACCTCCCTAATTTTGGATTAGAGTTTATAGACATACAGCTTAAAATGTGTGTGTGTGTGTGTGTGTGTGTGTGTGTGTGTGTGTGTGTGTGTGTTTGTGCTCAGAACCAGACTTGGGCATATCTGACCAGCCTGAGACAGCTGGCCAGAAGAGGGGTCCTTACTGCACAAGCAAAAACTTGCTGGGCCTTTGTCTCAGGTCAGAAGAAGCTAGAAGTTTGCTGTCCTTACTATTTCTTTATGGCTGCTTTCCCTGTTGGAGAATTTGTCTGGCTCTTAGAGCCTCATCTTTCATTTGCTTTTGTCACAGTATTTTGCCACAGCAACCAAAAGACATGACAACTGGAACTATGTCTTAGGTTTCTATTGTTGTGAAGAGACACCATGATCAAGGCAGCCCTTACTTAAAAAAAAAAAAAAAAAAAAAAAAAAAAAAAAAATCTAACTGGGGCTGGCTTACAGTTTCAGAGGTTTCAGTCCATGATCATCATGGTAAGAAGCATGACATCATACAGGCAGACTTGGTTCTGGGGGAGCCAAGAGTTCTATATCTTGACCCAAATGTAGGCAGAAGAAGACTTTCTTCTGCAGTCACCCAGGAGGAGGGTCTCTTTCACCCCGGTGGGAACTTAAGCATAGAACCTCGAAGCCCACCCCCACAGTGACTCACTTCCCCCAACAAGGCCACACCGCCTAATAGTGCCATTTCCCATGGGCCAAGCATATTCAAACCACCACAATGTCCAACTGCTCTAGCGTTTACTTCACAATTCAGGGAAGGACTTCACAAAGACTCATTGCTGTCCACATCTGCAGACACCCAACGACTACTATCAAATGCATTTGGCCTAAAGTGAAGAATGGGAGAATGAAGACATGTGTTATTTTCATGCAAGGCATAGGCTATCAAAATCAGCAGAAATTGTGTGGTGAATTAAAAGCTAAAATATTTTTGGTAAAAATGCTGCCATGCTTGGTTCCACAGTTCAGTTTAGCTAGAAAACTAATCCCCCTGGGAGCTCTTACAGTAGTCGAGTTTGGCAAGTTCCAAATTTAGCTTATGTTTTTAATACATTGTGCTACTCCAAGATGGAGGTGGCATCCTTACTGTCTTTTTCTCTTTCTATTTTCTTTTCCCCTATTACTTCCTAAGTGAGAAAAACTCTGCTATCTGGGAATAACATTATTGTTGGCTTTGACCATTTGTGGGCAATTGTTGAACTGCATGCAGCTGTTGAAAGGTAAATGAGAAATGAGTTAACCTCGTATCAAAACTTTATGATTTCACTCCAACTTCGCTGAATTTCCATTCAATGGGCTTAATGTAGAACATTATTAAGTATATGCAATTTAGCTTAATTTTTTTTGTATTTCATGGAAATTATTCCACATTCACAAATGCAGAATTTAAAAGGATCAAAAACAAATACATAAGTTGAAATGCAAATTTAATGATATCCGTCTGAAGGATACAGGAAACACCTTTATTTCCTTGTCTGAAGAAGTAGTTTTCTGTGTACAGGTGTGCGTAGAATATGTATAATAGTGTCTGTAGTGGGTTCACAAAGATGCCTGGGTCCCAGCTGACAGAATCAAGTAATAACTCCCCTGAGACCAAAACACACAAAACTTAGTTTCATTGACTGTGAGTTTACATGGTGTGTTTCTAAGGAAAGGTTTTGCTTCAAAATGTTTTTACTGATTAAAAGAAAGAAATCTCATAAAGACTGCTAAATGTGGCTAGAATTAAATTGCAGAACAATTGAAGCTGTTCTCTTCAGGCAATGTGGTAAAAGTCAGCAGGGCAGCTAGAATATGAATCTACGTTCTCCTCTCCTGGCCGGTGATTTTTAAGTATGTCCTGTTCCTTTCTTTGTATGAGGGAAAGAAAAAGGCAGAATTGTTTTGAAGCAGAACTCTAAGCTAAAGTTCTGTATCGAGTACAGCAATGCACTCCTGAAACTCTAGCACTTGGGAAACAGGTGACCAGATTGCAAGTTCAATGCCAGTCACTCACATAGTGAGTTCAAAACCAGCCTGGGAGACACGACAAAAAAAAAATAATAAATGCCAAACCTGGTAGCCCAAGTGTACAATCTCAGCTATTTGGGAGTCTGAAGAAGAAGACAGGCTCCTTCAAATTCTGCAGTGTGAGCTGCAGAGTGAGTTCAAGTCCAGGCTGGGAGACTTAGTAAAATCCTGATTTAAAATAAATAAATACATGGAAAAGAAAAAAAGTCTGGGATACAATTTGGTGATGGCACTCCAGTGTGGTACTGAACACTGAGACCAACCTCAGTGCCACAGGAAAGAAAAAATACTAAAACTGTACAAAGAAAGCCAAAGGGAAATGCTGTATGCCCACCAAAATCCCTACCCTAAGTGGGATAAAGGGGAGAGAGACATAATAACTTGTGTGCTGCTTTATGGTTTGAGAAAA
Source organism: Arvicanthis niloticus (assembly GCF_011762505.2). Lineage (NCBI taxonomy): Eukaryota > Metazoa > Chordata > Mammalia > Rodentia > Muridae > Arvicanthis > Arvicanthis niloticus. Next base: position 53,866,200 of record NC_047673.1, read on the forward strand.
TGAATACCTATAACATTTCAGTTCCAGTGGTATATTAATTCTAAGGTTAAAGCCAGATCTATTTAAGAGATCACTAAATTGGTTTAGCAGAGCTGAGGATGCCAAATTAATTATCCAAGAAACTTAATAGATCCACTGTCATTTCTCACTTTTTCTACCGCAGTTACATCCATGGAAGACTTAGAACTTAATTGTGAAGTGTTCCACTCTCTCTCTAAGCACACTTCCCAGCCAGAACTACCTCACAAAGTAAGCATCCGCCCGCTGCCCTTTTAAATCCCTCGCTCTTTGAAACTCCAATCACAGAAGAAATACTTAGGAAAATGTGGCTCTTTCATCTCTGTGTGGCCGAGGCTACATTGCTCTTCCTACAGAACCTTGCAACCCCCTGTTCCTCTTCACACTTGTGAGAAATGCTTTGAAAAAGTCAGTTCCAGCCAAAGTTCTCAGCCTTCTATTTCCTTCTTTACTTAAAATGAGGAAATGATTTGTAGAAGGAGAAAAAAATAAAACAATACAGGGATTCATTTATGGTCTGCTTAGCTGGGCTGAAGGCTCTCCTTGTCCTCAAATTTGCTGACTCAGGAAACTCTTTTGAGATACTTTTAAAAGATTTATCCTCATTGTCAACCACGGAGTTTGTAAAACATAAATGCTAAAATTTTTTCAACACACATCAGAGGAATAAGATAAAGGTAGTGTCTTCTTGATAAAGACGCATGGGATGGACCACTGCCCATTTTAGTGTCGGCAGTGACCGGACTTCTCCAGAACAATCACAAGTGACCCTTCTTCAACTGTCCATGATTTGAGTAACTCAAATTCATGACTCTCTTCTAGAATTGAAGAAGAGCTGAAGCATTGGCCTGTCATCATCTTCCTGCCTCCAAAAGTTTAATCCTTTCTCTAATTTCTCTTCAAACCTTCTTTTCTTCATCCATGTTATTCATATTCATTCTGTATTACTTCTTTTTATTTCATTTTCTGTGGCTATATAAACCATTTTAATAGTTTCCTGAAACTGAAAAAAAAGTAAGTGTATAAATAAAGTTGGGGGTAAAAAATATAGATTATATTACAGACAGCACATTACCTTGAAATGAGAAATAGTTTGAATCCTGGCGGCCACCATCTCACCATTTAGAAAGGTTAATAAGCTACACTGCCGAAGAGATTTTTTTCCCAAACAATAGAAATTCAGTTTTTCATAAAAGGGTTTTAGCACTTAAAAAAAAACATAGAAACTTTAACTCACCTTCTGATATTTGCTAAAACATAAAAATAGGTGTCAGTGGTGAGGCTGAAGGAAAGTGGATCAGAGAATATGCTGCAGATATTGTGTTTTTATTTCCCTTCAGTGAATAAAGCTGACTAACTGTGGGGTTTGGGTTGGTTTTTTATTTTTTAACATCTAAAATTTATTTTTTAGTTTCTTAACTAGGTATATAGGCAAACATATGTATTATTATTCTCAAAAGGAAGGAAGGAAGGAAGGAAGGAAGGAAGGAAGGAAGGAAGGAAGAAAAAAAGGAAAAAGGAAAGGCAGTTAGGCCCAAAACAGAAACGAAGAAGTTATTGTTTTCTCTCTTCCATAGTTCCCATCAAATAAAAACAATGTACTAGTTCTCCTGTATAAAAACTGAAGCTTTACCACCAATCAAAGTCCAGAGACTAAATCTCAATGGAGTACTCAGCCACAGATAGGACATGTGAATCACCTCCCCCAAAGTTCAGGGAACACCCAGAAGAGGTGCCAGGAAGATTCAGTAGGGTCAAAATGCATTGTATGAATTATGAAAGTCTCAAGGAATTAATAAAAGTGTATTTTTAAATGCCACCATTACAAATCAATTCAATAACAATACAGAATATTGTATTTAATTGCTATTGTAAATCACCATAATCTAAAAATCACTAGAAGAAACTTCACTGAAGAATCATCCCATTAACAGCTACAGGGACATCACTGATTACCAATGAACAAGAGCGACTGTAGCTCCACGCTAGAGACACTGAGTTCAGTCTCTTAACTTCTAAAAAGTCATTTAAAAGAAAATAGGGTTGAGCAACATGTTTATACTGCCACAGTGACAGAACCCACCAAAATATACCTCACATAAAAAGTTTATCCTACTAATGGCAGATTTAAAGTCTGTGAAAAGCAAATTTTATTTTTCAGTATTATTTTTCTACAAGGGAATTCTAGACCTGTGGAAAAATTCATCACTGAAACCCATTCAAAATGACACTAACAATTCAGCTGTATGACACTGGCCTTCAGTTCAGTGCACCAGGATTTTCCTGAGCCCTTTGCGCCTAGATTGCCAACTGAATTTCCATCTAATGCAACTACTTAGCTGAGAGCACTCTTAGTAAATAAAAACAAAGGAAAGGCAGCTAAGGAGTCCCTGGTGGCTCAGGAATCAAGTCTTCCCAGATCTGTAGAACAAAGGCCAGCAAACTAGTTAAGCCAGTCCTATTATTTACGTTTTCTACCAAGCCTGACAGATCCCAAGACCCCTGAGGAAAGCTGGCAAATAGACAGTCAGACCTAACTGGTCATATAGTGAAGAAAGAAAAATGGAGTGGGTGACTAGGATTAAAGGAATATACAATTATATATAGGGTATATAGGATTAAATATAGGATTAATATTAATATTAATATTAATTATATTAATTATTTAATATAATCAATATATTAATTTATAATGATATTAATTAATATAATAATTAATATATAATAATATTATATTATTAATATAATTAATTAATTAAGTATTAATTAAGATAAATATAGGATTAAAGGAATATACGTATATGAAAGGAAAACTTTGCTAATATTCTGGTAAAGACACCAGGTTAATCTCCTAACTGCATCCTCCATACTTATCCTTACACCCCCATGTAAGAGTAGCCTCATTCCTCACCCAGGAGGCTTCTTGATTGCAGAAGGAGACCATTACAAAAAGACACAATTCCTCAAAGTATAGAAATCAGCTAACAGAAGGATCTCCAGCTCCAACTGATACATCTTCAACACAACTCCTGCACCTAAGGCTCAGGAACATTACAGAAGAAGGGGCAGGAAGATTATTAAGAGCCAAAGGCTAGGACCTCTGCTACAAGATTGAGACTTCTCGCTGTCAGAGAAAATGCACCCATGAAATCTCAACATCATGGCTGCCTAAACAAGACCTGAACAATTTCAACGGTTGACTGAAAGTATGAATGGGGGAAATCTCACCAAGCCTCACCCCTAAACAAAGAGTGACAAGCAATTAAGAAGTGTGAGAGGAGAATTAGTCTTCCACAAGGATGAGTCCCTTGATTGGATAACCACTCGATTATCTGACACCAAATGTTCAGCCCTAAAAATGTATTTATATAGGCAACATTGAATGGACTCAGAAGGTTATCGTGAATGTAACAAAACTAGTTAAAGAAGAGGAGGCCCCTGCATTGCAGAGAGGGTCATGTGTAGGAGGGAAGAGTGAGGAGAGGAAATGATGTAAGTTTAATGACATTTTAAAAAGAATTTACATATTATAAGTGTTTGTTTGTTTGTTTGTTGTTTATGAATGAAGGCAGATGGGAGATGTAGCTCAGTGAGCAGAGTGCCTGCCTGGTATGCACGAAGCACTAGATCTATGCACGCCATCTTCAGAGCCACATAGAACTGAGCCTGGAGGCACAGACCTGTAATCCCAGCACCGTGGAAGTAGAGGCAATCAGATCATAAATGCAAGGTCTCCTCAAATGCACAGTGAGCACAAGGCTCGTCCAGATATATGGAGTCTTGTCAGAAGAAAAGAGAAGAGAGAAAAAGGAGAAAGGGGGAGAGAGAGAGAGAATAAGGGAATAACTATCTTTCTAAAAATATATCAATAAATACAAAGCCTCTTAAAACCCTCAAGGCCATTTTTGATTTCCAAATTCTCCTTTATTTCATCAAGACTGATTTGTTTTCCTTCCTGGAGACACTGGATTAGAATACTCCCTGGAGAGAATTCACATTGAGGCAGTATGGCTGGCCTGGGCCTGTGGAGGGATCGCTTCATTGACCACTGACAGAAATTCCACCTGTGGACACCCACACAGCAGTTGTTTAATTAAGCAGAGCTTCACCTGCTGAGCAATTTCTGATGAGAAATAAAGACCACCACCCCCTTCAGAACTGCTAGAGGCACTTGACAAGCAAAATACAATTATCTGATATCCAGCAGACATCCCTGACAATGATGACCAAGGGTCTTTCAGGTTCAGCTGCTCGATTTGAGGCCAGGGCCTCTAGCTTTCAAAAGTTCTGGTCCCCTATCCTTCTTGCAAGGTAGAGAGGATGCCTCACACCTAGCCGCCAGCATCACTTAATTAAGCTGCCAGTTCTTTCTGGCACCAGGAGACCCATGGTTTGCAGCATAGTAATTGAGACAAGTGTTCAAATATTTTATTTCAAGTGATTTTTTTTTTTTGCTCTGTCGAAACCAAAAGGAATATATATATATTTACAGAAGTTAGAATTGAACCATGCCCCCTCTCCTCTGGCAGACAAAGCAAGTTTTTCATGGTTTTTAAATGTACTACAGACAGGATATCTCACATTGGTCTCCCAAGGCAGTCAATGGAGACATTCATTTAAATTATGTCTTGTGTAAATTAGCCTTTTAGGAAAGCATTCGTGGGCCTTTAAGCCATGAGCTGATCCTTTTTTTCTTCCAGGCAGAAATAAAGTGAACAGATTGAAAACAGGACGTGAGCCAAGCCGTGCTGGTGTTTGCTCTTACAGTTTTCAGTATCTTCAGTGAGATTAGTAACCACAATCACTAAAACAGGCTCTCCTCTTGCCTTAAGAAAAGAAACTTTGAGGCTTTGTAAGGGTCTTAGAAACGAGGCACAGAAACTATTTCTCTATTCAATTATCACTTAATGGTTGGCATATTTCTTAGTAGTACATATGATATTGCACAGTTCATTTTAATTCTAAACATTTCACTTCACATTAGCTAAAGTACCTTCCCATGAGAGCATGTTTTATAATCAGTCTTGGCTGTTAGAATTTTTTTTTCCAATGGCCCTTTGCTTAGCTCGGTTTTTCCTTTGTTTGGGTTCATGATATTAGTCTTAATTGCATCGCATTGGACTTACCCAAACAGTTCCGTTCTTTGCCCCTGGGTCACCAGAGGAAGAAACACTCTTTGCTGACTGAGAATTTTGTCATTTTCCCTTCTCACTTTATTTGCCTTAAATCATTTCCACACTGCCCTTTGGCAAACAAAAGTCTCAGTCATATTTTGTCCCTTTATCTAGCCAGCAAAATGAATTAATACTTCTGTGATTCTCATAAGTTTGAGTCACTGATTACGGCTCAGATGGTAAAACTCTTGCAATTCACATAGATGACGTGAGTTCAATGCCCCAAGAACATACCTAAGAAAAACTACTGGCCAAGGTGCACCTGCAATCCCAGAACTATGGAGACCGAAAGACAGGGGAGATCTGAGGAACTTCCTAGCTAGTCTAGACAAATCAGTGGGCTCCAGGTTCAATGGTAGACCTTGTCTCAAAAAGGTCAGGGCTTCTGACTGCCGTGACATACATGCATGCACACACATACAGGAAAAAATACACACATACACTTGAGAAGAAAAGGACTAAAGACAAAATTGGACCTCAGCAGCTCAAGTTGGTACATAGCTGGGGTCTTATTTGTCTCTCAATTCATCTCTGTCTTGTAACTGCAGATCTTGGCTTGGCTTTACAAAAAGTGTCTTTCCCACTGTCTCTTGCTTCTGAGACCATAGCTGATTATCAACAAATCTCCTCTCTAACTCGGCTGGATTCTTGGAATTAAACTCAAAGAAATTTGTATTGAGGGGGTTAATATCCATAAGCAATCAATCTCAACAATGAAAAGTGTGTGACATCGATGAGACCTTGAGAAGAGAGGCTCTGTTTGGCCATAGAGATCTGTATCAATTCCAAGACTCGGGAACATTGAGGAGGAAGAAGTTGGAAGATTGCAAGAGCTATGTGATGGGAATGAGTCCTGTGAGACGCAGTGTTCTAGGTATGACAAGACTGTTACCCAACATCAAGCCAGCTAAAAGTCGCAGCATAGATCACTGAGGGACTCTAGAGTTCCCATCCCTAGCTGAGAAGCAATTGGCAGGTGATGGTGGCTATAGGAGAAATAGTCACTTTTCGTTGAGGAATGGTCAGCATCAGGTTAGCTATGTCCCAGTGTACAATCCCACAATAATGCATTATGCACATCACTGACACAAAAGGAGCTAATATAGTGGTGTGTGTGTGTGTGTGTGTGTGCACGCATGTGTGATACATATGAATTAAAGCTAAGGAGTTGGGAGGGAATAGAGGACTGATAGGACTATGATGTATGTATAAAGCTATGAAACTTTCAAAGAATTAATATAGCTATTAAAAAATCCAGATTCTTGGGCAGTGATGGAGCACACCTTTAATCCCAGCACTTGGGAGGAGAGGCAGGCAGATTTCTGAGTTCAAGACCAGCCTGGGCTATACAGAGAAACCCTGTCTTGGAAAAACAGAACAAACAAACAAACAAACAAACAAACAAAAATCCAGATACTGTTTAGAAAATTCAACCTCATTTATAATTGTATAAACTCACATTTAAAAATTGTGTAATTGTAAATTCATAGGGAAGAGGCCTTGATTAATCTACCCTAATTTCCAAGGTGGAAATGGTACTTACATTTACCTATCTCTAATGTCTGATTTTCCCCACTAGTGACTCTCTACCCACTTTAGCCCAAACCTGAGAAGCATAACTATGCAGTGTTCTCTTCTGTTTCTTGCTTTGCATTGTCAGAGCCTGAAAGGGGGCAGGGCCTGAGGTTTTTAACTGGTGATTTCATTGGAGTACATTATCTCCAGCAAAGCCAAGACAACGCTCTTAATTCTGAATTCCTTCCCATGTTTCTTCTTCCTGTGATGGTTAAACTGCAAAGTTTTCAGAGTGAGTAAGGACCAAGACTTTAGGATGGTGCAAGAGACCTTCATCCCCCAACATCTAGACACACAAGTGCTCCCTAAGAGAGCTCCCAAAGACTGCTGCATTCTGTTTATTTAAGTGGCTAATGTAGCACAAAGAAAAGATCTTCCTTCTCAGTTCTTAAATTCAAGTTCTGTTCTTACTCTAGTCTTATCTGGTCTTTCTTGGCTTACCTATTTCATCTGTCTTCCTGAAGACTCCAGATCTTGCTTCAGTCAACCTATTCTGATGGGATAATCAGAAGGCAAGCAGAGTGTTTGGTGGTGGGGCCTGTTCTTCCTTCAGTCTAGAATAGAAGAACCTTCCCATCTTCTCTAGTACCACCCATGTTTTGGAATTCTACGCATCCTCATGCTGTCACAGAAGTCTTGGTCACATGGTGCACGGCCCTGCAATGCTTGGCATCCCATTCACTGCTTGACTGCAATGCATCTGTCCATAGCTCTTCCTCATCACAGTAGAACCTAATGGAATGATGGCTTCTCATTTTCCCTTTCTGGACTGGAATGATGGCTTCTCATTTTCCCTTTCTGGACTGGTACCAGAAACCACAACAAACTGGAGCTCAATGAGTATTCACTGAGTAGAAAGATAAATCATGGTTCATTTTTGTTACTTTTACCTTACAATTAAACAATACATTTCAACATTAGCATGGCATTGCCTTCTTCCCCCTTGCTGCAGCATAAGTGTGAGTAACCTCTAAAGTACTTCACAAAAGATAGGACAGAAAGTTTTGTCTCTGGTATCAGCTATAAACTTTTTTGACAATTTCATACATAATTATCTTTTATTATTTATCACTTATTATTAGATATTAGGCAATGTATTATATATTATATATTATACATTATACATTATACATTATACATTATACATTACATATTACATATTATATATTACACATTACAAATTACACATTACTCATTACATATTATATATTATATTATATTACATTATATATTAACTATATATTATATTGTTATATATTAATTATATATTTTATGTTATATATTAATTATATATTATATATTTTATGTTATATATTAATTATATATATTATATATCATATATCATATATCAATCATATATCATATATGTAATATATATGTATATATATACACACACACTGAATTTTGGTCATTTCAGTCCACATTATCCTTTCTCCTACTGAAGCCCACTTCTACCCAAGAAGCCCTTGTCTGATCCAATTTCTCTTGTGTGTGTTTGGCCCAATGAATTTAATTATGGTTACCTACATGAGGACAGGTATGGTTGTAGCCATTTGCTGGATATGGGCAACTTACTCATGGCTGTAGCTTATCTTCTATTGTGTTGTGTCCCTTTCACATATCAAGCTGCTGCTGCTGTAGGCTTTTCTTCAACAACAACTGACCATAAGCCACTTTTCCTGTTCCCTTCTCTCAGATCTCCCTTAGCAAAGGCAGATCCCCATCAAAATTTTCTTTTATATCAACAATGGAAAATTTAACAAACTCAGGAAATACGCGAACATATCTCACAACCACCCCTCTGTATTTTCAATGTCCCCTAATTTTCCTTCCTAGTAGCTATGGTAAACGATTACAGACTAGAAAAGTGTAATAGTGGCAAATGTGGATTACTTGCTAATTTCCTAACATATATTCAGCCATCAAAACTCAATGAGGTTAAATGCTGTTATTAAAACCCTGTTAGCATGTGAAATAAACTAGGCTTAATAATCTCACTCTCTATCTTAGTGTCCTAAAAAGAAGTTTATTAAAACAAACTATCCTATACCACTTTTCCTACAGAATATATTATTGTTAAAGAAAAAGTTATTCCCATAAGAAAGCATTAAGACCTTTTGCAACCAGCTATACAAATGAATGCATGCATAAATGAATGATAAATTACAGCCACTATCCATTTTATTAATGGTGTTTAATACAGACTCCAGACTAACCAAAGGAAAAACTGGTTTCCATCCAGGCGGTGTGTCCTGTGATTTTCTGCCGTTAGCAGGCAGAGTCTAAGTGACCATGTACTAATGAGTCAACAGAAATACTTTGGAACTGCCTGTGAGGCACAGCTCCATAATTTCTAAGGTCCCGTGAAGATCATATGATGCAGTTGAAGAGATTCTTAAATGGGAAGACTCAGAATATCACATAACTATGGTCCAGATAAAAAAGACAGAACTGGTCTAACAGTCTTTCCTTTATGCTTTCCTGAAAAAACAAAACATAACAAAACAAAACATCATGGCTTTGGTGGAGATACAATACATAAGGAGAATGTCAGCATTTGTGACCTCTATCACCTTTAATTCAGGCATTTCCTTTAAGTTTGCTCCTTTCACTGCACTGATTTTCCCCTGGACTCAGGGAAAATAACAACGAAAAATCAGGAGCATTTCACATTGCTGGAACAATCTTCACGATGCTAGAAATGCTTGCTCCAGCATCTAGATGTGAGCCAACTGAAACTGTCATCTAATGTATCAGCATCCAGATGTGAGCCAGCTGAAACTGTGTTTCCTAGTGCATCTAAACACAAAACTCGTCTTCACTTAAACCATGAAAGTCAAAAATCGAGTCCAGGATTCCCAGTAAACGTCTGAAAACTCCAAGCAGAAAAGATCTCTGCCCACTCCATTGCTACAGGACCACCCCATTGATAGTCTCTCGAACTCTGTGAATAAAAGGGTAAAGGTTTGGGCATTTTTCTCAGTGGAGGAGCACTTACCTAGCAAGCACGGTGCTCTGGATTTTGTCCCTTGAGTCAGAAATTTAATAAATAATAACAACGGAAATAAAATAAATTCTAGATAAAATAGCTTACCCTTTTGATTTCTGCTTTAACCTAGTACTAGAAAGACACCTGTATTCCTCTAATTATTTTTGCATGTCCACGTGCCAAATTCTGATCATGGGTTATTTGGACAAATGAGATCATATTTCCCCCACCTTGGGATATGCAAAAAGTGAAAAGGATATGATAAAGACACAGGATACAGATGCATCACTGGAAGACTTGGGGAGAGGGAGGAGACCCTTCGTCTACTCCTTACAAAGCCTTTAACAAGAAAATAAAATAAAACTGTCAGGGAAAGAGAACAAAGTGCTAAAAAAAAAAGTGCTTCAGAACTTTAGAAAGAAGCAGTGGTTCTCAGAGTCACAGGAAAAGAAATCAGGTTTATTCCCTTAGAAATTAAACTGGGGAAGCACAGAATCCCAACCTGAGACAGAAAGCATCCACACTTGGATTTCCTGTGAGGGCTTGCTGCCATCAAATGAACTAGGATGAACCAGATGAGTCTCCAAGTCTGGCTCTGGATCTCTAGCTTCAGAACTACTGGGTGGTTTTTGTTTTGTGATAAAGCAAACATGCATGCCGATTTCTAAACCTCACATGGGATCCAATGAACAAATAGTCCTGAATACTCAACTAGTCCGTATTTCACTCTAATGGCTGGGTGTTCCTAATTTATACTAGACCTTGAAGTATTTGGAAATTGAATATCATTTTAGGTTACTAATAGTTTTAGTGATAGTCTCAAAAGGTTATCATTGGTTTTGAATATAATATAAAAAAAAGAATGAGCTTCAGTTTAAGAAAAAAAAAAAAGCAAAGTTGGAAAACAATAACTTCGTTGTAAATAAAGAAGACTCAAGCTTACCGCCCTTTTCTTTTTTGTCTTACTTTCTGTACTTCAGAATCAACACTGGAAGTAGTACACAAAAGTAGCCAAATTGCTTGTTCACAAAATCAATCCTGTAAATTTAAAAGACCTTATTTTTTTTCTTCCCAATTTATCATACTCTTTCTACACTCAAGGCTACTCTGTTGGGTTTCTTTTTTGTCAGGATGTCGCTGAAACCAACAACAACCCAGAGTTAATCTGAGGCAAACATATGATACAGCAGAAAATTTCCTAAATAGGTAATGGATTCCATTAGTTGTCGGTAGCTGCCATGACAAATTATCACAAACTGAGTGCTTTAAGACAGTAGAAATGTATTTTCAGTTCCAGAGGCCAGGAATCCAAAACTAAGATGCTAACAGGGCAGTGCCCCCTCCAGAGGCTCATAGAAGAAAGTGTTCCTGAGCTTTGTCCTGGCTTGGGTCTTTGCTGGCAATCCTTGGTATTCTTCGGTCTGCAGATAAATCTGCAATCTATGACTTCATCTTTACATATCATCCTCCCCTTCAAGTCTATCCAAGTGTCTCTTTTCCTGTGATGAGCCAATCACTGAAGTCAGGCTCACCTCAAAGTAATTTCAGGCTCACCTCACGATAAATTGATGTCATGTAGAAAAAAGAAAAAAAAAAAAAAAAAAAAAAAAAAAACGTTATTTCCAAAGATTTTATTCTTTGAGTCTGGGACTTAGGATATGAAAAACTTTTGATGGAGGTGGGGTGACAATTTTTTACCCATTACACTGACTAAATATTAAAGAGACACTGGGGGCCAATAGGAATTGGTGTTGTTTGTACTTCCTCTCACCTCTGGGTGTGTCTGTGCTCCCTCTTCTAAGAAGGCATTTGTCACTGCATTTAAGCCAACTGCATACTTCCAGATAATCTCCTCATCTGAGCATAAGTTTAAATATAAAACAGAGGAAGGAAGGAAGGAAGGAAGGAAGGAAGGAAGGAAGGAAGGAAGAAGAAATATTGTTTCACTCATATTTAAATGCATGATAACAACTCATAAAAATGTAAGGACACATATTGAGCTATGCAGCCATAATATCTTTACTTAAATAGATGCATAGTGTTTTTGCTTATGTTGGAGTCAGGTTCACTCCAGTCTAGTGCAATCATGTTAACTACATCTATTTATAAAAATGTTATTTCCAAAGAAAATTTTATGTGTGTGATCAAAACCTTTAGAGGCCATTGATGCCGCCATATTGAAAGCACAGATCTCTAAGCAATCCGCATTTTACTTGGATATTCTAATATAAATTACAGTAAATTATTTAAATTTAGATACAGAAGTCTTGGGATAGTTCTTGGCTGTCATCTTGCACTATATCCTGACCCACATATTCAATAGTCAAGGCATCAATAACAGCACTTGCATAAACTATTTCTATGTATAATATTTCTATTAAAATATCTTCCCAAAAATTCAACAAGTAAAATTTACCCTCACCTTTTAGCAGGCTTAGAAAGCACAGAGAAAAACAAGCAAGCAAACAAACAAAAAGAGTAAGATCTAGTTCACTTTTTTTGTCTTTATAAAAAGTCCCCATTTTAAGTGATGTATACAATTCAATTTTAATCTTACAATTACAACTTGGGGGTTGCTAAATGAATGACATAAAGTCTCTTTCCTTCATTGACTTTTCAAAGTCAAGTCACTGGAAAAGCATGTGAATTACCCAGACACTTGTTCTAAGAATTGACCAGTGACTTTTATGAACAGGGACTGTCTTTCACATGTTTTAAAGCTCATTAAAGAGGAAAATATGGCAGCATGAAGATGAGAACTAACAGATGAGTAGGTTTGCACCTGTTCTTTCTGTTGTGTAAGAATAGGACTATGTTTATACCTGTTACAGGAAGCCCATAGAACACAGAGGCTGGTATCAGAATACATTCAGTCATTAATATAACAATGTCACCTGTGCTTTATGGAGATGCTTACATGAGTGGCAAAAAAGAAAAATCTCCAAAAAGCTCAACATCAGTCACAGAACTGTGACACACTCATTGAGAAGGTCAAGCATGTGAACTTTACCTAATGCATGCTTCTACAGAAACACAGAGAGACAGACAGACACACAGACAGAAACAGAGATGGGGAGACAAAGAGACAGAGAGACAGAGAAGGAGAAAAGAAGTGAAGGGTGGGAAAGACAGACAGACAGACAAAGACATATACAGAGACAGAGCAAAAGAAAGACAGAGAGGGAGGAGGGGAGAGAGGGTCATGTTCTTCCTATAGAAATTCTATAGTTAGTTATGTAACAGTCCAAAAATCACAAAACAATGACTGTCTCTTCTCTACTTACTAGATAACCTATTTATTTCTATATTATCATTATGTTTTCTTTCATTATAATTTCTTCTTGTCCAAATACAGATTATTTTGAGACTATACAATATTAAAATCTAATGAAGCCAAATGTGATGTCCTGTGACTTAGCTTTTCTGTTCTGTAGGTAACCAAATGAAACTTGTCATTAATCTAACAGAAAGTAAATATTCACTCAAGCCCTTAATCATTTTACAGCACGCTGCTAATTTGACTGAATAAACATGTTTCTTTGAAGAAAGCTGGCAAATGTTTTCTCCCTTCCTTACAAGATCATCATCACAAATGTTACTGGCATTTCTTGAAGAGTAGGGTCCAAGCGAGTGCTTGTTTAAAATAAAACACACAGAACCAAACCCTTTGCAGGTCCTTTTCAGTAATAAAAGCTGATTCTCCTATTAACCTCTTCTCTCTGCTATGATGTATTATTAAAAATGGAAGGGCATTGTTAACAGTGTGTACTCCATAATAGCATCGTGGGGCACCATTTATTTTCCTTTAAGGAGAGTTTATTTCATCTTGGGCCAACTTGGAAAGCTTTTGAAGAGTCGTCAGCACGCTGACTTTCTTCATATTAGATAAAAGCAAGGATGTAGCTCATACATTGATCTGGAATTGCTCAGAGAAAGAGCAAGGCGGGGGTGGGGAGAGAAGATCTTTTCTTGGTCCAGAGTCATTTTTACATCATGTTGACATCTGCAGAGCTTTTAAAATTGAGAATGTGTGCAGGAAATTTTCATCTTTTTTTAGGGATGGAAACTGGAAAGGTGAAGACAAATTTTTATCAGAACAACAACAAAAAAAGGGAAAAGTTCAACGTAACACTAAATGTCAATGTATTCTAAAAAAGCAAACATGGAGGAGCTGTATTTAAACCACATCAGCTATTTTAATATCTTTGATACCTGATTTGCAATTCATAACTTGTAGGTTAACATATCCAGCACCATTGACTCACAAAGTATCGGCCGTTAGGCTCCCTGTGATAAGTTTTTATTTAAGTGACCAAACAGCAAACATTTCTTGGCTCTCTGGCTTATTCTGCCATTTCTAAGTTCTGCTATTGCCTTGTGACAACACGTATAAGTGAAACGAAAGCAACTGTGCATGACCCAATGGAAGTTTATTTACAAAATTAAGTGGTGGGTTAGATGGCCCTACGGTTGTAGTCTGCAATGAACCCCTTCTCTATTCTAACACAAAATTATTATACAGGATGCTGAGAATGGGATGATTTATAATAAATAGGTAGTTTCCTTAAAGGAAGATGAGCTTTCTATAGATTTACTAATAATATGACAACCTATATTTTCCTTTTTTAAAAAATATACTTTTATTTGTTTGTGTGCATTAGTATATTCATATGCATGATGGTGCCTACAGGGACCAGGAAGAAAAAAATATATAGGATTCCCTTATGTTAGAATTTTAGGCCATTATGAGTCATCTAATACTAGTACTGGGAACAGAATCTATGTTCTCTGCAAAAGAATCACATGTTCTTGATGCCAAACCATCTCTCTAGCCCATTAGTTTCTTTTTCAGAATGGTACTCCCCAACTCTACATTTCCTAGGTAAAGAGGACAAAAAAACATTTTTTTGGGAAAAAATTAGGAAAAATGATCATTTGGGTCTCAGGCTCATCCTCTGATCGATCTGAGGCAGACTAAGTTCGCTTTTGACTAGGGTTGATTTCTGAGTTATATAAAATTTTAAAAAAGTTTTTGGTTTTATTATTTATTTAGTAAAAAGAATAGGAAATCATCATTCTCAATTATTTGTTGAGTTACTTGCCACTTAAGACCATACACAGAGCCTAACAAATACAAAGGTGGATGTTCACAGCCAACCATTGGACTGAGCATGGGGACCCAACTGAGGAGTTAGAGAAAGGACTGAAGGAGCTGAAGGGGTTTGCAACCCCATAGAAAGAATAATAATACCAACCAACCAGATCCCTCCCCCACCCCCACCCCCGAGCTTCCAAGAACTAAACCACCAACCAAAGAGTACACATGGAGGGAGCCATGGCTCCAGGCACTTATGTAGCAGTGGATGGCTTTGTCATCAATGGGAGGAGAGGCCCTTGGTCCTGTGAAGGCTCAATGCCCCAGTGTAGGGGAATGCCAGGGTGGGGAGGTGAGAGTGGGTGGGTGGGGGAGCACCCTCATAGAAAAAGAAAGAGAAGGGATGGGATAGCGGATTTGTGGGAAGGGAGACAAGGAAAGGGGATAACATTTGAAATGTAAATACATAAAATACCCAATTTTAAAAATGACCATATACACCTTTAAATTACAGAGGCTGATGCCACAAATGCGGAGTGAGCCTTGTGCATAAGAAATTATAGAAAATAAGTATCCACTTAAAATAAAAAAGATGACAATGCCTAGGGTGTCATAAAGAAAAAGTCTAGTGACATCAGGAGACAGATGCTTGCCAAGTCAGGTCAGGAACACACACTGCTTGCTTGCGCTCACTGGCATGGTACCATGAGGGCTGCACTTTGAGGTTTTTCAAAAGTTCACACTCCCACACACTGATACAGATTGTAACAGGCATCATGGAACAAAGAAAGCTTTGCTTCTCGGCACTGCTTAGATCATACACGACAACTATAATTGAACAAATGGGCTGCAGAGCAAAGGGTAATGGACCATGGCAATGGAGGGAGAGCCAAACAAGGGCTCAGAGATGGCCTTCTGGGATGGTGGCGTGTACTGGTAGGTGTAACTCCAAACCTTCATCACCACATATTGAAACTTCTTTTGTGTTGACACTTGTGCAAACTATAGCCGTTGTCTAAACAACAGAAATGAGGCTATAGCTTATCACATAGGCTATTATTTGTACATAATAGTTACATATGATAATGAGTTTTACTAGGACAGTGTCACACAGAAGGAGTTGACATGAAATTGGGAACAAGCAAGATTAATTTATTATGGTACAAGTGAGCCTGTCCAGTTTCTGATCTGCCCTAGAACTTAGCCATCTTGGGGAAGAATTAAAAAACTGACATACAAAACCTTTAATTTCCTCCTTCAGGATCCATATCCATCAGTAGTTTCAATATCTTCTTCATTTCAGTATCTCCTCCACTAACCTCGCCCTTATTACCTACCTAAAGAGATCATGAACTCAAGTTCCAAGGCTGAGCACGTCACACACTGCACTTCTCAAACAGAGTTCTTTCTATGTAACTGGTCAAAGTTAATTCTCTTAACCTCAAGAACTGTAGAGAAATGAAAGAGTGTGATGTCATTTCTGAACCATGATAGTGCAGAAGGAACCCCAACCTCCATCCAGCTTATTAGGGGAGCTATTCAGCTAAGCAGCCACCAGGTGAATGGCATTACTGCCTGAGTTCTCTACCGTCTAGAGAGATGTTTTTCAACAAACATAACTTACAGATCTGAAGAGGATATAGTCTAATATTTGAAATTAATAATGATTTTTAGAAAAGGCTTTTAGAACAGGTATGTTTTATTTATACATAATTAGTTATATATATATATATATATATATATATATATATATATATATATATAAAATCAGTTTTATTAGGACACTGTCATACATGCATATAAATTTGTTATGTCTAGGATCCCTGTTTGTTAGTGAAAGGAAGGACACATGATGTAATGGTCACACTATGAAGGACCTGAGCTCCATGTCAGGAAAAGCAACAGATACTGAATATTACCTTCATGCCTTTGAGAACTTATACTGCTACCCATAGCTGTACATTTACTGTGGCACCCTGCAAACCTCCGTATCCTGAGGTAGAGGAATTGTAGTTCATATTCCCTATCTGCTCCTTTCCAGTGCAGTCATACACAGGTAGCATCTCAGTCTCTGAATCATCTTTCAGGTAAGGAAAGCCTACTGTCTTAGTTAGGGTTGCTGGTGCTGGGATGAAACACCATGGCCAAAAAGCAAGTTGGAGAGGAAAGGGTTTATTTGGTTTGCGCTTCCACATTGCTGTTCATCGCTGAAGGAAGTCAGGAAAGGAACTCAAACAGGACAGGGAACTGGAAGCAGAAGCTGATGTAGAAACCATGGAGGTGTGCTTCTTACTGGTTTGCTTCACAGGACTTGCTCAGCCTGCTCTCTTATACACCCCAGACTACCAGCCCAGGGATGGCACCACCCACAGTGGGCTGGGCCCTCCCTCACTGATCACTAATTGAGAAAACGTTTTATAGCTGGATCTCATGGAGGCATTTCCTGAACTGAGGCTCTTTCCTCTCTGATGACAATAGGGTGTATCAAGTTGACACAAAACCAGCCAGTCTGCTACCAAAACTGGACTTTACTTAGGGTTTCAGAGAGAGCCAGGGATAGTATTAGATGCTATTTGTTTAAGAATCATCTTCAGTAATTGAGTCTCTAATGCCTATACACAACTTATTTGGTATAAAGCCATAGTTGTCTTTTTAGTCAGAATTATTAATTGTCAGTTTGCCCAGAAAGGAAGCTGACAACAGAGGTACAGCATGTACTTTCCTTTCTGACTTTCTTTACTGTCAGATCTGGATCATTACCCTTGATTAATACAAGCTTCTAAATCAATAATCATTCACTACATGTGTAATTCGTTGTTCATACAGCATTTCATCATAAGGTTTAACACATGTAAGATTTCAACAACCCTCACATGTGGAGGTAATAATTTGCTCCAGACCAATGTCCCTTGTCAAGTTCATTTTCCTTGAAAACTTTTTAAATTGGATGTTTGTCAAAGATTTACTTCTCAAAAAGAAAATTAAGAAGCATTAAATGATATTATCTAACCAAAGAATATCACTGGAATAAGGCTGGAGTGTGTGTGTGTGTGTGTGTGTGTGTGTGTGTGTGTGTGTGTGTGTATACATGTGTGTGCATGCGCGTGTGTGCGTGTGTTTATGTACAAGACAGAAAGAGAGGTATGGAGAAATGAGAAAAAATACAGATTTACATTTCTTTAATGGTATGTGAATGTGAACTTGTAGTGATATGAATCTGATAGACAGAGGATAAGCACACAAGGACAGAGGAGACTCTGCCCGGAGGATGAACCAACAAGCTGTGGGAGACCAGATAATTTCCCCCTATCATTGACAGTTTTCATATAGATTTAGGAGCAACTGTATCAAAACATGCTAAATGTCTTTGATAACCAAGGATGGATTGCAACATTCCATGAGCAAACTGTGCTTGCCCGCCCACACTCATAGGAGGCCATGTCCCAACAGCCACCAGGTGCATTCCTTATAAACACTTCACCCTCAGGCAGTCATCTCTGAGGGCAAGACTGGCTGGCTTCTTTTGCATTCACAGTTCACAAAAACAGCAAAACAGCTACTTTGGTAAGGGATGAGTGGGTATCCGTCATTTGCTTTTCAAAGTCTGTCCCCTCCTGATGCCTCTAAATAAAACAAGGGTGCACAAAGATTAAGAATTATCTTACAACCATCAGAACTCATAAGAAACTAGTTATTTGTTATGTTTATTTAAACACTAAAATCTAAAAGAAATATGACACAAAACATCAACTATGGTGTTTATATATGTAAATGCTTTTAAATGATATTAAAATCCTGACTACACCACTACTTAAACTTTGATTTAAAAATAAATAAATAAATAAATAAAAGAAACAAACTTAAATTTCAATAAGTACCTATAATTAGAAGTCTATAATTACTGCATGGGTAGCCTTAAATTAGACTGATGGTGTGCCGTGGGTTAAGTAAATGCTAATATTGCACCGTGAATCATGTAATCCTAATTAGCTGTCAAAAGCAATGTTTCTGAATCTTCTCACAGTCCAGTACAATGTATCTAGCACATATAAAGTGACCAGGGGTGGGGTCTGGAAAACATAGCAAGTTAAAACAAAGCCAGATGTGAGTGCAATGGTCCCACTGCTGTAGTCCCTCGTGTTTCCTGGCTGCTTCACGTGGGAGGGAACCGGTGCACTTTGGCTGTAGAAACCACCCAATGAAATGAGATTTCTGAATAGTTATCCTTGTTCATTTTATCCTAATTCCACAGTTCTTTGATTACAAACCCACACCACACATGCCTACTTTCTCTTATGGGCTCTGTAGATCAAACCGGGGTCCCCAAATTTTCATTTTTAAGCTATCTGCCCAGCCCTGGACATTTTCGTTTATAAGTGAAAAGAGAATAGAAAATTCCTTTTCCCATTTAATAAAGCCATCGGGGAAACCAGTGAACTGTCAGAAACATTTTTAGAAAAAGTGTTTGCAAGGGGTTTTTCTAACCACTGGATTGTAGACTTGAAAGGAGCCATTATTGGTAAATATTCCTTCATTGACCTCTCTGTCTTAATTGCTCTCTGACACAGAAATGATAACAACTCCAACACCTTAAGGTGGTTCTGAAGAGTAAAATTTTAGCCCATACCTGTATACTCATGCACGCATATGCGCGTGCACACACACACACACACACACACACACACCTCAAAGTTCAGAATTTCCTTTAGAGAATTTTCCTTTAGAGAGATAATACAGTATGCCACCATAGTGTGGTATTTCTGAATCAAGTAAAATATGTCTGTATAGCTTTTACACTCACCTTAAGTAGGCTAAGCAATCACAACACATAGTGAGCTTGCTGTGACTTGGATAACATCCGGCCTTGCTGCTACTTGAGACTGAAACAAACCTGTATACCATAGAGCATAGACAAAGGACTACAGAGGCACACGTGGAGACTCTGACAGAGGATCTGAATTCAGTGTGAGTGTTCAGTTGTTACATTTCGGTCCTCTTATCACCAAACTAACAAAGGGCAGCATCGCCGCACCCCACCTTTCTTTCTTTCTTTCTTTCTCCGATTCTTCCTCTCTTCCCTTTCAACACATACCTAACCAGAGCATTTATTTCTAAAGCACAGTTTTATACAGGGAGATAATTTGAGTAGCACTCACAATTTATTTCTCTGGAACATGCCAGTAAGATTCTTAACAGTATAACTTTATGATATTATAAAATGATTTGTGACCAAAAACTACAGCCTTATGTGGCAGCTACCCCCTATACATTGAACAAGTCAGTAACTGAATTCACTTAGCACAGAAATGGCACCCTTTCTAATGGTTGCCATCATTGTCATAATTTTAACAACGAAAATTTTCTGTAATTACATTTTATGTAAAGACATTAACCTAGAAAATATCTTTTTAGTTAAACTTTTTGTAAAATAATCAAACAATATCCACTTAAATCTTATTTTAACATTTTCAATATACATATATGTATACATATATACATACATATTTTATATTATTGTTTTTACATTTTTTAAAATGTAAATATTTCTTTATTAGAAGGTTTTTTAAAAAACTTAAAAAAATCAGTTTCTTGGATCAATTTTTAATTCAATGACTAGGAAAAAACAAAAAACAAAAACAGAATTCTGTAACTGCCCAAACCTATTCACAGAGTATTGACCCAATATAAATTCTTGTTAAATAGTGTTTCACACTCAAGAGGTGAAAATTTTCAAAGCACTATTTATTAATTCCACAAAATTAGTTGCTTATGTTTCAGTCAAATATGTATGGAGGTAGGGTCCCGCTAAAAAGAAAAATATTAAATATTCATTTACCAGAATGCCAAGCTATCAAACCCAGGCTTTCTCTAAATCCTGCTCCAGTTTCTAGGTAGGAAGGTGTTTCACTGTTTTTCCATTTATTCAACTGTGATATATAGCTAACAATGTTGAACTATAAACTAAAAGACTAAACTGAAGCTTTTGTACATTTTATAGTTTGTGCATATAAAATCCTATCAACTGGAAATAAGTCTTAGCTCCTGGATTTAGTGTGTAACTGGCCTTTATGCCGTTTTACTTGCTAAGCACATATAAAAGATTATTTAATTTATTAAACAACATTAAATGCTACCGTTCTTTACCCTCCAATCAAGACACAACATAAAAGTGTTCGTGGAGATAAATGCATATATACATCTCCATTAGGTAATAAACTGTAGTAGATTTACCTTAAAATTCTTTAGTGAAAAACTCACAACAACCATTCATTAATCAAATTCTAAATATATACAGACTATTTGCCTGTGTTATCATAGTTAACTCACCTAAAGAAAATTTTGTAAAAGAAAAAAGAAAAATCATCTTCTGATAGAATACCAATTATTGACAAGTCAAATCACCCCCCACTAGAGAAAATCTAGGTCTAAGGGTCAGGACATTGTGTGGTTTCTCAAGCTGTTCCACTAAAAGCCATCTTTTCCCCCTTGGAAAAGAAGAAACTCGCTATCCCCTTCAGGTTCCAGAATTCCCTTAGAAAATAAAGCTGAGCTGAAACTCAGGCAGCTTTAGTCCTCGATGAAGTTGCAGTCACAGTCACACCGCCACTTAGTTCTGTAGATACACTATTGCTGCGGCACTTCCACACAGTAGTACATTATAATGCTGTAGAAACAAAGCAGGGTGAGTATGACAGGACATATGGAATCAAGTCAGCGAATAGAACTAAACAATACGACAAGTGGCAAAACGGAGCCAGAACATCCTTGTTTATACAGCTGAAATACACTGAGCAGCCGTCTTTATTTTATACGGATATTCGGTAAACGTGAAAATAAATAACAGCACCGAATGAACGGAACAGAGCGAAGGCAGTGTGGTGGCGTCTCTGGAAGAGGAGAGGCGTGAATATCCACAGGGAAAAATTTGAATCAAACCTAAAGAATTTTATCTCTTTATTTTGTCTGTCTGACATGATGGTGGCAGAGCGCTAATGTGTGTTCAAGCTAAGTGTGGATAACTAGATTCACAGATTTCTTTCTTATTAACTTTTTAGGTTTACATAGTCTATAAATTAAATGCAAAAAAAAAAAAAGAATGCATACCATGGAAACCATAAACAGGAAGACAGAAGCAACTCAACATGTTATCAGAGAAGCAGTCACCAGGTCACACCAGAGTGGGATGCCTCCTGTAGCTACAACGAAATCAGGCCAAAAGCATGTTAGGCAGAGAAGATCTTTTAAAAGATGGGATCTGAGAATCACTTCGAATAAGATCTTAGTACTGAATTAGAAGCATAAAATTGAAGTCAACTGAGGAATTTTTTAAATAAGAAGGGTGAAGCCATAGGAGCAAAAGCATGAGTGAACAGTAAAGCTGACACAAAAGAGGCAATACACATACACACTCATGCATGAACACACAACGAGAATATAGGTCTAATGTAAAGTTAAAGAAATCAAGTCAGAAGAGAGGCACAGAAAGACAGGGCTCCATACGAAGGCTATTAAGATAAAATTAAAGAAGGCTGAGGAGTGAGCTCCAGCTTCTGAAGTTTGGATCACGCCAGACTGTTAGGGCAGAAAGGGGAGCTGAATCATCTGGTTTCAAAGGTAGAAAAATTGGAACAAATTATTAAATTGAGAGAAAGAAATGGGAGCAGAATTGTGGTTTGTTTATTTTTTGAGGTTAAATGGAACCTTTTGAGACAAGCATTAAAAACATCTGATTCCATGGGAGGAAAAAAAATAGAAAGAACTCGGGAGAGTGGACAGGGAAAGAGAATTCTGCGTCTGTTCCCCACCCCCCCACCCCCCACCCCCACCCCCACCCCCACCCCCGCCCCAGCCTTCTGTAAGTACTTAGGTGGGTGTGTCCACATGGAAACATGAGCTATATTCTGAGCACCCTCTGCTCCCCTCCGCTCAACCTGAAACCCTAAAGCTGTGTTTATGACAACATAATCATTTCTACAGTAACTAAAGAGCTGTCAGCAAAAGGGGATTATTGCTTAAGTTGAGAAATAAGCAGCTAAAACAATTCTCAAACCGCAAAGAACAGGTTCCTGAGCCAATACGCAACGTGACAGAGTCCAAACAGTGCTGATGTGGAGAATGTGAGGCGCAGGGCAGCCCCAGCTGACCTTCCAGCAACAGCATCCTGCAAAGAAAAAGTCCTACACTTTAACCCGACAGGGTCTAGCTCTGACCGCATGCGTTGTCTCCGCACAGGAAGATTTATCAATAATAGCATCTTGTTCATCCCGAATCCCATCCGGCTGAACCATGAACATATGAAGCCGTCATCGGCACCGTTTCTGATAAGAATCTACATTTCCAATAAGAATTATACATGTCTCCTAATGTTTTTGGACTTCCCAAGCTCCATGAAAGCAATTAAATTTAATAATTTGTTCAGAGAACGTGGCCTGTTTCAGAGAAAGTCACACTGTGTCACTCTTGTAGAGAAGACATCAAGTTGTGCGTCAGTGCCGCAGCAGAAAAATGGATGATGCTGTGGCCTTCGCAGAAACGTCTTCGTTTGCTTTCTATTGCGATTTAAAAACAAACACACAAATAAACCATACTGGCCCAAAGCAACTTGGAGCAGAAAAGGTTATTTTGGTTAAGTTCGTGCCACAGGCCATCACCAAGGAAGTCAGGGCAGGAACTCAAGGAAGTAACCTGGGGGCAAGAACTGTAGCAGAAGCCATGGAGGAATGCTGCTCCTTATGGCTCACTCACCTTGCTTTTTTTTTTATACACACCCAGGACCAGCTGACTGGGGTGGCACCACCCATGGTGAGTTGGGCTGTCCCATGTCAATCATTCATCAAGAAAAAGCCCCATGGACTTGTCTATAGATCAGTCTGGTGGAGGCATTTCTCAACTGAAGTTCCATCTCCCATGATTCTAGTTTGTGTCTAGTGAACAATAAAAATAAGAGGCACAAGAAGTTTTAATAATGTTTCAACAAATTATTTATATGCTTAATGGGTTATAGTTCTAAAAAGTTATAGTTCTCTGCTACATATGTGGCTGGAGCCATGGGTCCCTCCATGTGTATTCTTTGGTTGGTGGTTTACTCCCTGGGAGCTGGGGGGGTGGGAAGGATGTCTAGTAGATTGATATTGGTGTTCTTCCTATGGGGTTGCAAACCCCTACAGCTCCTTCATTCCTTGCCCTAACTTCTCCATTGCGGTCCCCATGCTCAGTCTGATGGTTGGCTCCTGCATCCTCTATTATATTGGCCAGGCTCTGGCAGAGCCTCTCAGGGAACAGCTATACCAGGCTCCTGTCACATCAGTAAGAGGGAAGCCCCTTGGTCCAGTGGAGGCTTGATATCCCAGGGTAGGGGAATGCTAGGGTGTTGAGGCAGGAGTGGGTGAGTGGGTGGGGGAGCACCCTCATAGAGGCAGGGGAGGGAGAGGGGATAGGAAGGGTTGTAGAGGGAAAACTGAGAAGGGGGATGGTATTTGAAATGTAAATAAAATAACCAATAATTTTTTTAAAAAAGTATATCTCTCTTGTAGTTACAGTAGTAATGTCCAAGAAAAATGCAATTGGGAAAGAAATAATCTTTGTCCACTAAATGCCTATATTACATAACCCTGG